>NC_044550.1:108139759-108439759 GCF_007565055.1 Rhinopithecus roxellana | reverse complement strand
AGGAGTTCCATGGCGTGTAAGGCAGAGATTCAGACTCAGAAATTAGGGAGGTGGCTTCTCACATCCCACGTGGTAGGAGATGAAGTCTGAGGTAAGAGTAGCGCAGTGCTCTTCTGATCTGATGAGAATGCGTTAAGCTGGTTTCCTGAGGGTCAAGGCAATCAAGTCTGCTGTACAAGCAACATCTCATCCTTATTCCCAATATTAATTAAACCTTTGATATTGCTGTGTCCAAGGTCTTATTTCTGCCTACCTAATAACTCAAGATCTTGGGCTCCCAGATTTCCTTTTCCTTTTACTAGCCCTATCATCTATCTATCTATCTTATCTATCTATCTATCTATCTGCCTGCCTACCTATCAATCATCTACCTACCTACCTACCTAACCTGCCTAACCTACCTAGCCTGCCTACCTATCAAGCCTACCTAGGTTATCTATCTATCTATCTATCTATCTATCTATCTATCTATCTATCTATCTATCTAGGACTTCTAGTAAACACAGGTTCAGTAAAAATGAACCTTAAGCTTTTTCTTCCTCTATCTCAGAGTGTTCTCACAGCAGTTGAAAGAAAATGTTTCAAATGATAAATTATACAAATAAATAATGCTTTTTCTGAAAGTATGCTATGTATTCATCTACTGTCTTTATATTCTTCAAATGAGGAAAATAGGTTACACAACAAACATTTCCTTATAACTCAAATTTGTCAAAATGTGTTAACATCCTACTCAAATTAATCTTTGTTCCTAAGAGGAGAAAAAGTATAAAATGCTAATCTTACTAATAAAATAATAATAATATTATTATTTTTGAGACGGAGTCTTGCTCTGTCGCCAGGTTGGAGTGCAGTGGCGCAATCTCAGCTCACTGCAACCTCCTCCTCCTGGATTCAAGCAATTCTCCTGCCTCAGCCTCCCAAGTAGCTGGGATTACAAGTGCCAGCCACCACGCCCAGCTGATTTTTTGTATTTTTAGTAGAGACAGGGGTTCACCATGTTGGCCAGGATGGTCTCGATCTCCTGACCTCATGATCCGCCCACCTTGGCCTCCCAAAGGGATTGCAGGTGTGAGCCACTGTGCCTGGCCTTTTTATTTTATTTATTTATTTATTTTGAGACGGAGTCTCGCACTGTTGCCCAGGCTGGAGTGCAATGGCGCCATCTCAGTTCACTGCAACCTCCACCTCCCAGGTTCACGTGATTCTCCCACCGCAGCCTCCCAAGTAGCTGGGATTACAGGCACACGCGAACATACCCAGCTAATTTTTTGTATTTTTTAGTAGAGACGGGTTTCACTATGTTGGCCAAACTGGTCTTGAACTCCTGACCTTGTGATCCGCCCACCTCACCCTCCCAAAGTGCTGGGATTACAGGCATGAGCCACTGTGCCTGGCCTAAAATAATAATTAAAACAAGTGAATAACAATGTAATATATGATGCTGAGGTAAGTTCTATTCAGAGTATATATCTAGTATTTTACATTTTCCAGGCACTTTAAATGACCTTCATTAAAAAAAAAACAACTGAGTTTCAAACTTTTGAGTGTCTCAAATCATCAAGTAAATCATTTTTAGTTATCCAATTTTACGCAGGTGCAATTGGTAATACAAATTTCTGACAACCTTAGTATCCGTTCATCTATGGTCCTTATATTCTTTAAGTGAGAGAAACAGACTGCACAGTAAACACGTTAGGAGCCCTCGAACCTGGCATTCTTGGGAGTGGCAGGAGGTCAAACAAGAATGACAGTGGAGATTAATAAAAGAGTGTCCAAAAATGCCATGTGCACTTTACACTCAAAACGTGTAAAAAAAATTAGTTATTTCCCAATCTTTTCATTTAGGGCCAGAAGTGATTTAACTAGTGTTCAACTGTGAGAATTTAGCGTTGTCTTGCATAAACCATGGGCATAAGAATTCCAGATTAGGTTTCTTTAAAATGGAGTATAAATTTTAAAATGCCCATAAACAATCCAAATACAGAATTCTTTCCCCCATCTTTTAGTTTTCTTAATATTCTCATCTACTTCAAAACAATTTTCCGTAGTGACTTGACTGTGAAAGCATTCATTTTCTTAAAAACAAGCTCTCATGTCTTACTCATATCTCATCAGTTACATAATATTTAATTGAGGCCAGGCAGGATGGCTCACGCCTGTAATCCCAGCACTTTGAGAGGCCGAGGCAGGCGGATCATTTGAGGTCAGGAGTTCAAGACCAGCCTGACCAACATGGTGAAATCCTGTCTATACTAAAAATACAAAAAAATGAGCTGGGCGTGGTGGCGCATGCCTGTAGTCCCAGCTACTAGGGAGGCTGAGGCAGAAGAATCGCTTGAACCTAGGAGGCAGAGGTTACAGTGAGCTGAGATGGTGCCACTGCACTCCAGCCTGGGTGACAGAGCAAAACTCCGTCTCAAAAAAAGAAAAAATATTTAATTGAATTACATTTTATAATAATCCTTACAGGTGTGGAAAAACGGACTTGGTAAGCATACAGTTCAACTGGTGTGAGCCCAAGCGACTGACATTCTAGAGAATGCCTATAGCCTCCCAGTGGGCAGGGCAATGGGCAGTCAGCATGTCTTACGAGGAAATGAAGTGTGTTGGATGAGCAGACCAAACAGCTATGAGAACTCTGCCACTGTGAGAGCTTCAACTGGCCTCAATTCCTCTTTTTTGAAGTACACTTTATGTTTTACAATAATTTGAGATGTACAGAAAAGTTGCAAAAATACCAGTGTCCCCTCAATTTCCCCCACTGTCAACATGACATTATTATGGTATGTTTGCCACAACTAAGAAACCAACATTGGTTCGTGAGTTACCTAAAACTGTATACTTCATTAGGATTTTACTGATCTCTCCATTAAAGTCCTTTTGCTGTGCCAGGATCCCATCCAAGTCACCACACTATTACCAGTCAGCATGTCTCCTGAGCCTCTTCTGGTCTGTGGCAGTTTCTTAAAGTTTTCTTGTTTTTCATAACCTTGACAGTTTTGAGGAATATTAGCTGTGTATCCTATAGAATGCCCCCAATCAACGTTCATCTGTTTTACTCATGATTAGACTGGGCTATGGGTTTGGGGAAGAATACCAAAGAGGTGAAGTGGCCTTCTCATCACATCGTGTCAACCATCACATCGTCAGCAGGACTTTCCACTGAGGATGTTAACAATTACCTGGCCACGGCAGCATCCAATAAGCTTCTCTATTGTAAAGTTACTTATTTTCCCCCTTCCCATACTGCACTTTTTGAAAGCAAGTCATTATGTGTAGCCCACATTCAAGAAGGCATTGGAGACAGAATTCATCTTCATTAAGTATTTGAAATTAAGTATTTGAAATCTACATTAAGTATTTGAAATTCTTCTGTAAAGAAGCATTGTGTTCTGTCTCCCATCTCCCATTTACTTATTCATTCATTCAGTTGTTTACGTCAGTATAGACTCATGGATAACTATTTATTGAGTTATAATCCAATAGTACATGAGTTTGTTCCAGTTTTGTCCACTGGGAGCTCTTTCAGGTTGGCTCCTGGGTCCCTTTGACACGGCCCATCCTTCTGCTTTCTGAGTATTTTCTTCCTTGTTCTGGTATACACGGCGCTCTAGGCTCAGCTTGTATTTTCCCTGCCCCAGCCCTAGAATCAGCAATTTCTGCAAGGAGCCCTGGTTTCTTTTACTAGAGAATGGCATTGGAAACCCAGATCTGGGTACTGGGTGTGTTCATTTTTACTGGGGTGTCACTGCTTTAGGTCCTCACAGCAGGCAGAGCTAGGACATATGTACACATATAACCCATGCATACACACACATCTATAATTATTGCTGCTTCTCTCCATCTGAATCTATATTCAGCTAACTATGAATTCTTAATGACATTTTGGACATACGCATTACTACATGGCTCATTTTAGCCTTCTACTTATCTGTAACTTCCCTCTCCAACAATAAGAAACCTGGTTCCCTCCATCTATCGGTTTGATATTAAGGACTAACTTTCTACCTTTTTCTCTACTTCATGTAATTCTATAAATTCATCACATGTAATTTCCACATTTCATTGAAAGAATATATAACCAGGAGCAGAAATAACAAAAATATGAAATACCTTTCAAGTTCTCCAAGTTCTTATCACAACAGTGAAGAAGTGGACACTTTTTTTTTTTTTAACCATTGAGACCACTGGATCCCTTCTGATTACAGGCTCTCAGGAAAGTAAACATCATCAAAAGAGGATAACTATACTTTGTCTTTTCATTTCGCCACAGTGTCTTGTTGCAGCCGTTGTTTAGAATAACTATACAATTTATCACCTTCCTCAAGAAGTTTGAGTTATCAAGGCTGGAAGAATTTATGTTAAAGAGGAAGAAGAATTTGTGAGAAATCCTTCCGTTTTTACAATCATTAGGGTCATGGATTTCTTGACAGTGGCCAATGAAGGCCAGAATTATATTTGATTAATTAATTCATCTTAAATCTGTAGATGTTTTAAAAAAAACTTTAAAATAAAAATCTACTGAAATTCTAGATCTGGCTATAAGCTTCTATCTTTGAAAAGCTGTCACATTTGGAATGATATTATCACCTTCAGTGTATGAACGATAGAAGTATTATTGCCATAGTATCATTATTAATAAAAATATTGTTACCTCTAAGACTCAGTGGACTGGTCAACATTGATCTACCATGGGTGCCTGGCTGGCAATAAACAATTAAGACATCGTATTCGGAAATGCCTGATGCGTATTACTTCAATGCTTTGGTGTTACTGCCAGGCCTCTGAGCCCAAGCCAAGCCATCGCGTCCCCTGTGACTTACACGCATACGCCCAGATGGCATGAAGTAACTGAAGAATCACAAAAGAAGTGCAAATGCCCTGCCCCGCCTTAACTGATGACATTCCACCACAAAAGAAGTGCAAATGCCCTGCCCGGCCTTAACTGATGACATTCCACCACAAAAGAAGTGCAAATGCCCTGCCCGGCCTTAACTGATGACATTCCACCACAAAAGAAGTGCAAATGCCCTGCCCTGCCTTAACGGATGACATTCCACCACAAAAGAAGTGAAAATGCCCTGCCCCGCATTAACTGATGACATTCCACCACAAAAGAAGTGAAAATGGCCGGTCCTTGCCTTAAGCGATGACATTGTCTTGTGAAATCCCCTTTCCTGGCTCATCCTGGCTCAAAAAGCTCCCCCACTGAGCACCTTGTGACCCCCACTCCTGCCTGCCAGAGAACAACCCCCCTTTGACTGTAATTTTCCTTCACCTACCCAAATCCTACAGAACAGCTCGACCCTTATCTTCCTTCGCTGACTCTCTTTTCGGGACTCAGCCGGCCTGCACCCAGGTGATTAAAAAGCTTTACTGCTCACACAAAGCCTATTTGGTGGTCTCTTCACATGGACGCGCATGACAGTTACGATATTCTCAAGGGATTTAAAAAATACATGTGAAACCAGGCTAGCTACTGGCATTTTTAGTTTTCAGTATTTTTGGAGACGAGGCCTCACTCTGTCACCCAGGCTGGAGTGCAGTGGCACAATCTCGGCTCACTGCAACCTCTGCCTCCTGGGTTCAAGTGATTCTCCCACCTCAGCCTCTCAAGTAGCTAGCATTACAGGCACGTACCACATACCTGGCTACTTTTTGTATTTTTAGTAGAGATGGTTTCACCATGTAGGCCAGGCTGATCTCGAATTCCTGGCCACAAGTGATCTGCCTGCCTCAGCCTCCCAAAGTGTTGGGATTACAGGCGTGAGCCACTGCATCTGGCGAGATTTTTAGTTTTACTTTACATTATTTCACTTGGCTTTAGAGCTAAAGTTTTCTATGGCATTACTAAACGTATACAATCCAATTAATGTTTTAAAATAGTGGCAAGTAGGAATTAAGTATTCTCAATTACTCCTCCTTTCAATACTGTGCCTTTTGGTAATGTTTTTCCAGTGTTTAACAGGAAAACCACTGCAAGCAGGAAATAGATAAAATTAGCTTATCGGTTCCAGCAACTACTTGTAATAATTTTCACCTGGCACAATTCACTTCTTCAAGAGTAATTACTTTTCTTTTCATTGAGATGAAGTCTTGCCCTTTCACCCAGGTTGGAGTGGCGTGATCTCAGCTCACTGCACCCTCCACCTCCCAGGTTCAAGTGATTCTCTACTTAGCCTCCTGAGTAGCTGGGATTACAGGCACCCGCCACCACACCCAGCTAATTTTTTGTATTTTTAGTAGAGACCGGGGTTTCATCATGTCGGCCATGCTGGTCTCGAACTGTTGACTTCAGGCGATCTGCCTGCCTCAGCCTCCCAAAGTGCTGGGATTACAGGCGTGAGCCACCACGCCCGGCCCTCAAGAGTAATTACTTGAATAGGAAGTACTAGGTTTAGTATTGCGGGAGATTCAATGCCAGGAACAAGGCTACACCAACAGTCAATATTAAATAAAAGAGTTGTTTTTCTATGGATTACAATAATTTTCTCTGAAGACTCTTTCGCGGCCAGGCGTGGTGGCTCACGCCTGTAATCCCAACACTTTGGAAGGCCAAAGGAGGTGGATCACTGGAGGTCAGGCATTTGAGACCAGCCTGGGCAACATAGTGAAACCTCCGTCTCTACTAAAAATATGAAAATTAGCTGGGCGTGGTGGTGCACAGCTGTAAGCCCAGCTACTTGGGTGGCTGAAGCACAAGAATTGCTTGAACCCGGGGAGACGGAGGTTGCAGTGAGCTGAAATCACGCCACTGCACTCCAGTCTGGGCAACAGAGCGAGACTGTGTTTCAGAGGAGAGAAAAGAAAAAAAAAAACAACTTTAGTTTGCATTAAAGAAACCAATCTTAGTAGCCTGAATTTACCAGAGGTGACCAAAATTATTTAAAACACATAGGTATGACAAGAATGTGGGCTCTGGAGTCAAACTGAGTTCAGATCCCTGATTTACCTCCTAATAAACATGACAAGTTAATGGACCTCCCTAAGCCTCAATTTCCTCTTCTGTAAAATGCAGATAATACCTATGAGCGTTAGTCTTGAGGCACAAGTGCTCAATTAATGTCAATTTGTAATATAATAAACTAGAATAGACGTTAGTGGTTAATACTTTCTCATTTGTCAGCCTCTCTATTTCACATCACTGCTGTATGTGGATCACACACTGCCCCCAGACTGAACCACATACAGTGCTCTCCATACTGGAAGATACTTTACACTTCTTAGAAATACTCTTCCCTTCCTGGACTACTTAGCAAACTCCTACCCTCAAGATTCCGCCCACACACCTCTCATTTATTTGGTCACTTACTCATCATCCAACTTTTTTTTTTTTTTTTTTTTTTTTAACACTCGCTGTGAATGGCATACTCGTTCTGGAAACACATCAACCAGCAATTAACACATGCGGAACTAGCACTGCTCAGGAGAACGCCTACTGAATATGCATCTTAGATCATCTTCCTTTTTAGAATACTGATCCCACCTGCTACAGGCCTGGTGAAACCCGTTACTTGCCAGTAAGATATTGTCCCCCAAATGTACTTATCCTTGTCATGCGCGTCCGTGTGAAGAGACCACCAAACAGGCTTTGTGTGAGCAACATGGCTATTTACTTCACCTGGGTGCAGGCGGGCTGAGTCCGAAAAGAGAGTCAGCGAAGGGAGATAAGGGTGGGGCCGTTTTATAGGATTGGGGTAGGTAAAGGAAAATTACAGTCAAAGGGGGGTTGTTCTCTGGCAGGCAGGAGTGGGGGTCACAAGGTGCTCAGTGGGGGGAGCTTTTTGAGCCAGGATGAGCCAGGAAAGGGGATTTCACAAGATAATGTCATCGCTTAAGGCAAGGACTGGACATTTTCACTTCTTTTGTGGTGAAATGTCATCGGTTAAGGCGAGGCAGGGCATTTTCACTTCTTTTGTGATTACTTCAGGCCATCTGGGTGTATATGTGTAAGTCACAGGGGATGCGATGGCTTGCTTGGCTTGGGCTCAGAGGCCTGACAATCCTGTTTTTGTGCATTGAAAGCTTTGCTCAGTTTATAGTTTCTAGGCCCATTACTAAGGATAAGTCAGATATCCAGCTGAGATATAACTTTTTTTTCTGAAAACAATGTGAGCTATGGACAAGTACGCTGTGATTAAAGGGAGAAAAGCTGTAACGACTCCCAAAATTTCCTTTCCTTATGAAATGTACATATGTAACAGGAAGTTAAAAAATAACTACCAGACTTAATGCATACTGAATAGATATCTTGTTTCAAAGAAAAGAGATGAAATATAGAGGCACTTTCACCACACAAATATCCCATTACATATGCTAACTGCAATATTTATGTTCAAACCCTAAGAACGTTTCTGATACTCTTTGAAGGCAATTCCTAAAAATGAACTTCTGTGCAAACCTGAAGGTTCAATGCATGTGTTTTAAAAAAGAATGCTTACTGAATTTAAACAAGAGAAAAGGGAAATTAGCAATATGGACACGTGATCACCTCACAACTCTCTGACAGCAGTTATCTCTGCACTGCCATTCTTTAAACATCATTGGCCGGGCGCGGTGGCTCAAGCCTGTAATCCCAGCACTTTGGGAGGCTGAGACGGGTGGATCACGAGGTCAGGAGATCGAGACCATCCCGGCTAACACGGTGAAACCCCGTCTCTACTAAAAGATACAAAAAACTAACCGGGCGAGATGGCGGCGCCTGTAGTCCCAGCTACTCGGGAGGCTGAGGCAGGAGAACGGCGTAAACCCGGGAGGCGGAGCTTGCAGTGAGCCGAGATCGCGCGCCACCGCACTTCAGCCTGGGCGACAGAGCGAGACTCCGTCTCAAAAAAAAAAAAAAAAAAAAAAAAAATCATTAAAAGGTATTGCGAATAGTTTAAGTATTAAAAATATGTAAGAACGATTCTATATATTTGAACACACATTTATGTTCAAACATTCATATGAATAAAAATGCTTAAAACCACCCCTTGGGTAACTAACAACATAAACTTGCGATTGCAAATTTTATGGCTCTTACTACAAAACAAAAATTAGAATGAAAAGACCACTTATCTTTAGAGGACAAGCACGAGCTTGTCTTCTAACTGCACAATAACAAACGTATTTATTCCTCCGTGCTTTCAAAGGCATCAACAGAAGGGAATCATTAAAAATGTAGGGGAAAAGAAACCACTAGGCTGCAGCTTTGGTGTCTACGCAGACAGTTCTGGAAAAGCGCTTAGGGAGAGTGTAGGGAGCAGCTCTGACGTCAGCGGCAGCCATCGGAAGTCAGGTCATGTTCTACAAAAGCAGTGACGCACGCCCGGCAGCACCCGCGGGGCAGGAGGGCGCCATCACCAGCCTCGCGGGTCCGAATCGCACGCGTCCGAGGCCGCTCTCCCGTGAGGAGAGCCCGGCGTGGACCGGCGTGACGGCCCCAGCGTGCTGCGGCCTCTCCCCGAGGGCTCCTCCACAAGGATCCCTGCGGGGGCCGGGCTCGGCCGTTGCCGCTCGGGACAGCCATCCCCTCGAATTCGCGCTCGCGGTCCCTGCCTTCACTTCCCGGGTTGGGAGGCGGGCGACGGCGCGCGAGATGAAGGAACTTGCGTTCCCCGGCGCCGAGGCGGCAGCAGCGCCGTGCACAGCGGCTTCTGCGCGCGGCTCCCTGTTTCCTGGTTACGTGCACGCCGGCAGAGCCAAAACCTGCGGCCGAAACTCCCGCTTCTGCGGAAGGATTAAAGGGCGGGAGCACTATCGGGAGACGTGTCAAACTCAGCGCGCCTCATGGCGGCCGCGGCACCCCTCCCGCCCGGGTTCCCGTCCGTCCACGCCCACTGACTTACCCTGCGCACGCGCGCTGAGGCACCGTGGGGCGGCCGAGGGCCCCGCCCCGAGGTGGGAGGGCCTGGCGCATCCGCAGCTGGCCAATCGGCGGATGGCCTCGCGTGCCCGCCCCCCCCATCCTGCCCCCGGCGCCGGGCTCCACGTGCCAGTGTTTGTGTACGTGCGGCCTTAGCGGGGCTGGACCGGGTCCAGGTGGTTGGGGATTAGACTGCTCTGGCGCAACCGGAGCTGGGGCGCGGCTGCCATGGGCCGGCCCGCAAGTCCCAGCGGTCTTTAAATTCTCCCGTGCTGGGACCGGCGTGCGCACTCTTACCTGTCGCGGTGCGGCAAGCGTCCCACCGCTCTGCACTTCCAAGGACTCTTGTCATCTGCCTTAGGCGGGAAATGCTGTTGCTGGATTGCAACCCCGAGGTGAGCTTTTGTCCTGCAGGCTCAAGTTTCCAGACGCGTCTTCTCGGGAACGCGGGGACTGACCACTGGGCGCTGCCTGGTCTCGCCTGGTCAGAGCTGGTTGTGAAGGGCGAGATTTCCAGCCCGGAGGGGCGCGGGACTGGACAAAGGTGAGAGAGGTGCTGGATCTGTTGTCTTCCCGCAGGTGGATGGTCTGAAGCATTTGCTGGAGACAGGAGCCTCGGTCAACGCACCCCCGGATCCCTGCGAGCAGTCGCCTGTCCACTTAGCCGCAGGAAGCGGCCTTGCTTGCTTTCTTCTCTGGCAGCTGCAAACGGGCGCTGACCTCAACCAACAGGTAACTAGGTAACTGATTGTTGCTGTGTACAGCCCTCCCCTCCAGTCCAGATCCAAACAAACATTTCTCAGACGCCAAGAGTTGTTTCAGCTCTATAGCAGCGATGTCCAACAGAAATAGAATGCAAGACACAGATGTAATTTAAAATTTTTTTTCCAGTCTTGATGTGAGGACATGAGAAATTTCACGTTTTTAAGTAGCCATATTAATAAACATGAAATTTTAGTATTTGACCCAATTTGTCCAAAATATTATCAGTTCAATATGTAATCAACATAAAGCAATTACTGATTAGATATTTTGCATTTCTTTTACTCTGTCTTAACAATCCAGTGTGACAGTATATCTCCAATCAGACTAGCCACATATCAGATACTCTAGCCTTACGTGGCTATTGACTCTTTGAACAGCACAGATCTAGTTTATTTCAAAAGAAGTAATTGCTACATTACTGTCTCCCAGCAGCAATTCAAATACTTGTGAGCTATGTCCACAAGCATTCTAATTTCCTAAAAATTTTTTTTTACTGTAGTTTGCATCTTCCGTTGAATATTGAAACATGGTGAATTTTAAATTGTAAACTTTTCTGGGAGAACTCTGTTTTTATTTGCTTACATTTTAATGTATGTGGATATGGCTACACGTTTTTATTTATTTATTTTGAGACGGAGTTTTGCTCGTCACCCAGGCTGGAGTGCAATGGCGCAGTCTCAGCTCACTGCAACCTCTGCCTCCTGGGTTCAAGAGCTTCTGCCTCAGCCTCTGTAGTAGCTGGGATTACAGGCACACGCCACCATGCCTGGCTAATTTTTGTATTTTATTAGAGACGGGGTTTCACCATGTTGGCCAGGCTGGTCTTGAACTCCTGACCTTAGGTAATCCGCCTGCCTCGGCCTCCCAAAGTGCTGGGATTACAGGAGTGAGCCACCACGCCCAGCTACACGTTTTTATTAAGGAAAACGGTATGAAAAAGCAAACTAGGTTATCAAAAATACGCTTTTACAGCTTACCGAGGGCAAAAAAAGAGAAAAGCTTGAAGTAAAAAATTCAGTCCAAAGAAGGAGATTTTCAGAAGGTTCCATACTGAAATGAATATGCAAGTATCATACATTCCTATGTTTCAAATTAGCCCAGGGAGTTGGCTATCCCTAATGTAATCACTAAAAGTATCTAGAAGATCTAAATAAAGGAATGAATGATAATCATTTCAGAGCATATGCTGGAATGTTCAAGTTATAATAATAATCCACTAGTTATTTAAATTAATTCTGCATTCCTGAAATCTTGCACTTGTAAACGATTATCAAGTGTTTTTAATTAGAATAGATGTTGATGCACATTTATATGTATCAAAAACACATTACTTCTTAGTCTTAAAGTGATTTAAGACTTCTCATTTCTGAAAACAAACCCAAAACCTGAACTGAGAATGAATATTAACAAAATAAACCCACGAAAAGTGTTTGTGTTCTCTGCCAAAAAAAAAAAAAAGATTCCATCCAGTACAATGCAATTCTAACTAGCTTCCTTACATAGCTAATATTAGATGTCACTCACCATCTTCCACAAAAAGTATTTTTAGGAGACTCTAAAATGCACTATCTTACCTTAAGGATGTTTTAGGAGAAGCTCCACTACACAAGGCAGCGAAAGTTGGAAGTCTGGAGTGCCTTAGCCTGCTTGTGGCCAGTGATGCCCAAATTGAGTGAGTATGAAAACAGTGGCTTCACATTTCATGTTTTCTTGGATTAAACTAATCAGACTCCTAAAGCTTAGTTACATATGCTTTTAAAAATAATGCTTGCCTCATTGATAATTTAGTGTTAATCATTTAAATGTTAACTTAGGTTGTTGGTGCTGTCTAGTAATACTCTGTTCGAGTAAGTAAGAAGTCAGATCCTGAGCAATCAGAGGTGCAATTTTGTTCATTATGACTGTATTCTACTTCAGTTTCAGTTTAGGAAAACCCATTCTGTAGTTCTCATTGACTACCTTTGGGTACTCATACACTGTATTAAACATCAAACAATTCTTACATTCATTCAGAACTGGAATGTCCACTCTATGCTGGATTCTGTTAGTTGCTGAGGATACAATAGTGACCAAAAATGCAATTTCCCTATGCATCCTTTACCTCTTCTGTTCTGCAGCCAACATTTGTATGAGCCCAAAATTCCCTTGTAAGATATTTTTAAAAAGACTTAAGTTCAATTTTTCATTTAACTCAATTTTTATCATATTTTCAGTTTATGTAATAAGAACGGGCAAACAGCTGAAGATCTCGCTTGGTCATGTGGATTTCCAGACTGTGCCAAGTTTCTTACAACAATTAAATGCATGCAGACAATAAAACCAAGTGAACACTCTGATAGGAATAATTGTGTTGCTGTGCTCAGACAGAAACGAAGTTTTGGAAGTGTAGAAAATATCAGTGGGAAAAGGAAGTGTTGGTAAGTAACTCAGAGCTGCTGTTTTCCTCCCTCAGTAATGGATCTCATTTGCATAGCATTTATTATTCCATTTAATATTGACATTCTTATTTCTAGTAGTGGTGTTTCATTCTCATTAACATCTTAATACTGGTTATATGAGTCTAGAGACCAAAAATGGGCCTGCATGGTGGCAGTTTGGGGATAAAACTCATTTTTTTAAAAAAAGTTTTTAATGTCAACATGTTTTTTAAAAACAGATGTCACGTGGGTCATGAAGAAGTCTGAAGAACGCCCTCATTTCATGCAGATCTATAAGCTCCTGCTTTTGGCTTTACCATATGTGTGTCTAAACTCCTTCTGAGAAGGAGGAAAAACTTTCTTCCAAGTGAAGATCCATTTCAGAACACATGTATTTACATGCCTATAACATGCTGGTTGTGTATGCTTTGTCTTTTAAGTTTTATTAAAGGAATGTCTAAAAAATACATTCTCCGTGCAGTATTTTCAACCTTTGAAAAAGGTCATAATTTAAACCGTCAAACTAGAACCAGGATTTAAGGTGAAATTAAACTGATTCTTTATTCACAAATTTATAATACCACTCTACTGCAGTCTTTGACTCCAAGAGATTTTAAATCATATTTGGTCGCTGAGGAAGACATAAGTTATAGTATGCATCCTTGTTCCAAAAGTCTGGACCCTTCCATCCGCACCAGCCCTGGATAGAGGAGAAGGGAAAGGGAAAGCCTTTTACAAAGTTACAAGATGATGTCATGGAAATCGTGACATCAGGCTCTGTCAGCTGGACCTTGGAATAAGACTAAATGGCTTTATCATTCAAGGATTTGAATTCCTACTAAGCATAGAAAAGTAACTTACCCTTTAAGGTAGGTTTTTAAACTTTTAATTCTATATAATTCATCATAAAAATCATTAAAAAAAAACTTACTTATAATTGTTAGTCCAGATACCACACTTCACTGATTCTGAGATGTATAATTTTACTGCTTGAAACTGATAGCATGTGACAGTTGAACTAGCAGTCTGTTTTTCTGAATAGTCCATAAAGGACTGTAAGAGACCATTCAGTGGCATCTTACGATTGAAGCACTGTAGTGAGAAACCTCACTTCCCCCTGCCTGCCATTCTGTGCCCTTTCATTTTCAAATCCCAGGTGTCAATTCTGCTTTCTGTGTTTCATGTCAGTATTCATCCTTTTTGCCCGCAGAGAAAATTACTTTCAAGCAAAATCTCACTTAGAATATGAAAATTTCTCAGATTTCTTCTAGGACCACTGAGTTATGAAAGAAGGAAACTTGAAGGAAAAGCCAATAACTGGTCTGTATTGTATGATTCTCAAATGAAATGCTTTGAGAAATCCTTGAGAGGAGGCTGAGACTCTGAAAATCCCATGAAGTGAGTGACAAGCAGCGGTCTGACTCCCTCCTAAATAAGATACACATTGTAAAAAAACAAGATAAAAGTCAAAAATCCTCCACCAGTCCTACCCCCCACTCTCCCTAGGTAACCGGCATTCTATTTATCATCTCATTTTTTCAGCAAAACTTTCTCTTAATTTAATGTCCCGTTTTTCTTAACAGACAAATAGAAAAAAGACTCATTCTCTGTTTTAACCTTTTTTTGATCCTTTTACACATGAAGGCCTTATCCAGGTAACCAGATCCAAATTTCTTAAAGGAGAAATGGGTAGAGAGGGTGTCAAAATGGGATTGTATGGGGACATGGTGCTTAGGACATGCTTGTTTCCTGAGAGATGACCAGCCTGGGAACTTCAAACAAGAAAGCACCACAAGAAGACAAAGGTCAGGCAGAGATGGAACTCTCCTCTGGCCTCCTGGGTTTCTGGAGTCAAGTGAATCAATAGTTGTAACGGCAGGACCTTGGCTTCACCGTTTCTTGTGCATACAAATAGAGCAAGGAGGTATCTGCTGTTGAAAAGTTCTACAGAAATATAACTAGCAAAGATGGAGACTGTAATTCTCTGAGAAAGGAACCAGGTACAATCCCTTACTCTTAATTGTTCAGAAACCTTATCTAGATAATGCCATGTAGTGCAGAGTCCCTTGAACCAACCAGAAAAGATAAATTTTATGATGAAAATAATTAAGGCTTCTCCCTGCCTTTAAGAAAAAATCTAAATGCCTGGTTCACAAAGACCACCCCCTCTTTTCTTTTTTTTTTTGACACGGAGTCTCTGTCGCCCAGGCTGGAGTGCAGAGGCACGATCTCGGCTCACTGCAAGCTCTGCCTTCTGTGTTCATGCCATTCTCCTGCCTCAGCCTCCCAAGTAGCTGGGACTACAGGCGCCTGCTGCCACGCCCGGCTAATTTTTTGTATTTTTAGTAGAGACGGGGTTTCACCATGTTAGCCAGGATGGATCTCGATCTCCTGACCTCATGATCCGTCTGCCTTGGCCTCCCAAAGTGCTGGGACTACAGGCGTGAGCCACTGCACCCGGCAAGACCACCCTTTTTGACTGAGCTTGGTGTGTCCTTCCAGCCTCACCTCCACCTAGCTCTGGACACACTGATCGACCTGGACTGTAGCTTTCACTGTTCCTACAGGGTTCCACTACAGCATCAGCCTCGTAAAAGCACCTGAGATACCATTTTCTTTTCTTGAGAGTCCTTTTTGGACTGTCCTCCTCTACCCTACACTAAAGGTTTTAGCTCCCTAAAAACCTCGTGTAATACTAGTGCTTAGGACAGTGCCTGGCACTTACTAGGTACTTATTAGGTATTTAGTAAATACTGAATGAACACCTTGCTACAGAACAAGAGTACTGCTACTGTATTCAGTAAGATACATGTACCAGTCAGAGACCTTTCAGAGACTTCGAATTCCAAATGCTGTGAAAGAGAAAAGCAAAAGGAAAAACACTTAAAACTGGAACAACACATGTCCATCCTGTTACTGTGCACCCTTCTCATAAACAAAAGGCTTCAGTAAACTGACAGTAGAAGACAACTGGACTACACACATTCAAAACTTTTTTTTTTGGTTTTTGAGCCAGAGTTTCACCCGTGTTGCCCAGGCTGGAGTGCGATAGCGCCATCTCAGCTCACTGCAACCTCCGCCTCCTCGGTTCAAGTGATTACCCTGCCTCAGCCTCCCACATAGCTAGGATTACAGGCGCCCGCCACCTGCCTGTCTAATTTTTGTATTTTTAGTAGAGACAGAGTTTCACCATGAAGGCCAGGTGGGTCTCAAATTCCTTATCTCAGGTGATCTGCCCACCTCAGCATCCCAAAGTGCTGGGATTACAGGTGTGAGCCACCGCGCCTGGCTTATAACTCTTTAACATATTAAAACATTTCATCTTTAGTTTATGGTTTAAAAGTATGTATTCTCTGCAATTGCAATGTATTTGGCAAAGAAGATAAATATTACTTAAAATTCAAGTTAATTATGTTTTACAATACATTCTCCTAAAGACTTGGTGCTGAGTTTTCATATGTGAGAATTAGTTGCCTATGAATTAACGACTTTTTACCTCCCTTACCTGCTACTGTAAGTAAGAACAAATACTCTTACACATGTATCAACTTCAAACCCTTCATAGAGTGAGATTAGGTAGTATGTGAATAAACTGAAATTAACCAGGCCTCCATAGTGTCTAGCATACTGCTTAGCCCTCTTTTGGTTACTTCTGAAATTTTAGAAGTTTATATATTCCACTCATCTATTTTAAGACATTGATAAACTTTGATACATTTGTTTATGAAAGCTCTAAAATCTCCAAAGGAATATATTTATGAGTGTGTGTCCTATTATTAATTTTAATAACTGAGAAAGTTTCTATAAGTCTACATTTTGTCTTTTGCAATGTGCTTTGTTCCTGCACGTTCCCTATACAGAGAGGGCTACTTACAACAGCCTCAGAAGGCCTCCTCACAGGGAGGATCTCTGCCCTCAGCTTACTGTCTTTCTGTTACCAGCCAGTTTGTGATCCTTCATTTCTAGGTTCTTTGCCTTGTGTCTCAATTTGTGTTAAATGGATACTTACCTTTTCCAAAATAACTTGCAGGTCTTCAGCACCGGTATAATGTGGATCTAGAATCAGAAACTTTATCTGCCCTGTAATCTCATTCCATGCAACTCCTAGTATCGTGTGGGCCAAAACTCCTCCCCCTATATAAGAAAAAATAGGAAATAAGAATGAAGGCATAAACAAATGTCAAATGCCTATTCAATTTAAAAAGACAGATTATGGCCTGGCGCAGTGGCTCACGCCTGTAATCCCAGCACTTTGGGAGGCCGGGTGGGCGGATCACGAGGTCCTAATACAGTGAAACCCTGTCTCTACTAAAAAAATGCAAAAAAATAGCTGGGCGTGGTGGTAGGTGCCTGTAGTCCCAGCTACTCAGGAGGCAGAGGCAGGAGAATGGTGTGAACCTGGGAGGTGGAGCTTGCAATGAGCTAAGATCATGCCACTGTACTCCAGCCTGGGCAACACAGCAAGACTCAAAAAAAAAAGATACTTTGCCTATTAACTGATCTAAAATAGCATTAAAATGGACTACTCTAAACTATAAAAGTGTGGGGAAAAGAGAGATCAGACTGTTAACTGTGTCTATATAGAAAGAAGTAGACATAAGAGACTCCATTTTGTTCTATATTTGAGATGCTGTTAATCTGTGACCCTACCCCCAACCTTGTCCTTGCAAGAGACATGTGCTGTGGTGACTCAAGGTTTAAAGGATTTGGCGCTGTGCAGGGTGTGCTTTGTTAAACAAGTGCCTGAAGACAGTATACTTGTGAAAAGTCATCACCGTTCTCTTAATCTCAAGTACCCAGGGACACTACACTGCCAAAGGTCGCAGGGACCTCTGCCTAGGAAAGCTAGGTATTGTCCAAGGTTTCTCCCCATGTGATAGTCTGAAATATGGCCTTGTGGGAAGGGAAAGACCTAATCGTCCCCCAGCCTGACACCCGTGAAGGGTCTGTGCTGAGGAGGATTAATATAAGAGGAAAGAAGGCCTCTTGGCAGTTGAGATAGAGAAAAGCATCTGTCTCCTGCCTGTCCTGGGCAATGGAACATCTCGGTGTAAAACCCGATTGTATGTTCTATTTACCTCAGCCTCCTGAGTTGCTAGGACTACAGGCGCACACCAGCACGCCTAGCGAATTTTTTGTATTTTTTTTAGTAGAGATGGGGTTTCACTGTGTTAGCCAGGATGGTCTCGATCTCCTGACCTTGTGATCCGCCCACCTCGGTCTCCCAAAGTGCTGGGATTACAGGCGTAAGCCGACGTGCCCGGTATTTTTTTTTTTTTTTTTTTTTTTTTTTTTTTTTTTTTTTTTTTTTGAGATAGAGTCTTGCTCTGTCACCCAGGCTGGAGTGCAGTGGGCAATCCTCCCATCTCAGTCTCCTGAGTAGCTGGCACTACAGGCTCACACTACCATGCCGGCTAATTTGTGTATTTTTTTTTTTTTTGGTAGAGATGGGGTCTGGCCATGTTGCCCACGCTGGTCTCAAATTCCTGGATGCAAGCTATCCTCCTGCCTCGGCCTCCCAAAGTGCTAGGATTACAGGTGTGAGCCACTACACCCAGTTTCTACCTCCATTTCTTACACACTAGTCTCAGCTTGCCTTCTGTCATCACAGGACAGGTCTTGTTCTTCACAGAATTAAGCATCTTTAGATCAGCTAATCCAATCTTCTCATTTTACAGATAAAATCCAGAGAGGTAAGTAATTTGCAAAATGTCACAAAGCCAGCCAAGTTAGCAACAAAGTCATAACTTACGAAGCTCAGCTGAGTGACCATTTCCTCTTTTTAATACTGCTCTCAGCTCTTTAAATGTTTGAACATAGCTACCATTTCTCAGCCTTTACTTCTTCTGGTTATTATAATCTGTTTTGTAACCCTTAAGCCACCTTGGAAATTTTTTTCAATATCCAGAGATCCATACATACGGTATAAAAGTTAATTTCAAAATTTTTTAAATGACTGATTTTATGCAACATTAAATATTTATATCAATGGTAAGTTTTACATAATACTCACTCTACCAAAAATGATATTTGAAACAGCTTACCGATCATAACTGGAGTTCCTTCACTTTGGAAATGATTAGCCAGTTCCCGTCCTTGAGAGGCCATTTCTGAACCTTGGCTAGAAAGAAACCATTTTCTATCAGATGAATTACTTCCAACACTAAGGCCAAATAATGAGCTAGGAGACAATGTTTCCTACATTCTTGTTTTTTCGGATTGTTATTGAAAAAATATACAAATGTAAAAAAATCAAGTGGTACGGAACTGAGAGAATAATTAAACTGTGCGATCTAAAGCAACACAAACTCAAAATACTTCAGGCCGCTAAGTGTGCTAGTTAACGGGCGGATCGCGAGGTCAGGAGATCGTGGCTAACACGGTGAAACCCCGTCTCTACTAAAAAATACAAAAAACTAGCCGGGCGAGGTGGCGGCGCCTGTAGTCCCAGCTACTTGGGAGGCTGAGGCAGGAGAATGGCGTGAACCCGGGAGGCGGAGCTTGCAGTGAGCTGAGATCCGGCCACTGCACCCCAGCCTGGGCGACAGAGCGAGACTCCGTCTCAAAAAAAAAAAAAAAAAAGAAGCTAATAGCCCTTGATTTTCTGCTTCTTGGACTGCGTAAAGGAGGCCTGGGTTTATTCACATGAAGTTAAAACGTCACCTTGGTGCTCAGGGAGTTCTTATGGATGGACTGATCAGAAGAATGAGTGTTAAGTGCTGGGTTCTTGCCCTCTTGTTGGTGCACTTCTTAGTCTGTATTTCCTCATCTTTACACTGGGACCCAAAGTACCGACCTGTCTACACAACAGGAGCGTCTGGGACTAAAACACGTGTCTGAAATCAACGCGAAAACTGCAAAATGTTTTCAAGTGCAACATACTATTTTTAAAGAATCTCAGAATTCTTACTTTTGAGAAGAGAAAGAAAGATGGGCTAATGAAAGGAGGTGTTTTTTGGGGGGAGGTGCCCGGTGGTGCTAAACCTTAGCTCTTGCTTAATGAGGAATGTATAATGTTTTAACGTACCAAAACTGTAACTTTTAAAAAAAGTTCTTCACTACTTAAGCCTGTCATTGTTTTTTATTATTACTTTTTTTTGAGATGGAGTCTCGCTCTGTTGCCCAGGCTGGAGTGTAGTGGTGCGATCTCAGCTCACTGCAACCTCCGCCTCTCAGGTTCAAGTGATTCTCCTTCCTCAGAGCCTCCTGAGTAGCTGGGATGATAGACATGTGCCACCATGCCCAGCTCATTTTTGTATTTTTAGTAGAGACAGGGTTTCACCATGTTGGCCAGGCTGGTGTCAAACTGCTGACCTCAGGTGATCCACCCATCTCAGCCTCCCTAAGTGCTGAGATTACAGGCATGAGCCACTGTGCCCAGCCAGTCTGTCATTTTTTACCACTGATTTTCTTTCTTTCTTTTTTTTTTTTTTTTTTTTCCTGAGACGGAGCCTTGCTCTGCCGCCCAGGCTGGAGTGCAGTGGCCGGTTCTCAGCTCACTGCAAGCTCCGCCTCCCGGGTTTACGCCATTCTCCTGCCTCAGCCTCCCGAGTAGCTGGGACTACAGGCGCCCGCCTCGTCGCCCGGCTAGTTTTTTGTATTTTTTAGTAGAGACGGGGTTTCACCGTATTAGCCAGGATGGTCTCGATCTCCTGACCTCGTGATCCGCTCCTCTCGGCCTCCCAAAGTGCTGGGATTACAGTCTTGAGCCACCGCGCCCGGCCACCACTGATTTTCATAACCACTGAGGACTGATACAATGAGGACAATGTTAGTATAATTAACAATAGAAAATGTATTTTATTTGTTGTTTGGGTTTTTTTTCTCTCTTTTTTTAGAAAATGTATTTTTCTTTTCTTTTTTTTTTTTTTTGAAAGGGAGTCTCGCTTTGTCACCTGTGCTGGAGTGCAGTGGTAAGATCTTGGCTCACTGCAACCTCCGCCTCCTGGGTTCAAGCAATTCTCCTGCCTCAGCCTCCTGAGTAACTGGGATTACAGGCATGCACCACCACACCCAGCTAATTTTTTTGTATTTTTAGTAAAGACGGGATTTCGCCCTGCTGGCCAGGCTAGTCTCAAATTCCTGACCTCGGGATCCACCCACCTTGGCCTCCCAAAGTACTAGGATTACAGGCATGAGCCACTGCGCCCAGCTAGAAAATGTATTTTAAAACATAAGCTCATACAATCAGGAGTAAGCTAGTTATGGTCATAGAAAATTATTTATTTATATTTTCTCATTTTAATATTAGAATTATGGTTAAGATACACTGGAAAAGACAAAACGAATACATTATTTGGACTCATGACTGGATTATTAACATTTTAGGAAGAAAAAGAGCAGGAGGTAAACAAAAAGGTCAGTCATAGATCAACATCTGAGTTTTTCCTTTTAAAACTTAAGATTGGAGCATAAAGAAACTTAATATTATTTTTATGACTACTCAACGTTATTTTTAAGTTTTCCTCTTCTAGGCTAAAATTAGGCCTAAATAATACAAGCATACATTACTCACAAAGTCACTTTGAAATAATTTATCTAATTTCTTAAAGTGTCCTTACCTGACAAACAGTATTTTTGAAGTTATACCAATCAATTGGTTTAGTACCAGCTGTACCTCAATAGATCCAATCCATTGCCGTGATCCGACAAATGTTGCTGGTTTGTCACCGGCATCGACTAGAGCCTTTATGTATTTAAAAATATAAAAAAAAATCCATACACAAGACAGCCATTAAGAATACTTTTTTCTTCAAAACAGAAATAAGTCTGCACCATGAGGTAACAAATATTATCAATGGTATATTAAGGGCTAATGAAATGTAGAGTTGATTATACTTTAAAATGATATGTTCTGTACCTGCTGAATTTCTCTGTGTGTTGGAATGGACCTCTCTGTGTATCCCTGATGTTTGAACCAAGAGCAGATAGTCTGCAGAGATCGATAAGCACAGCCCCAGCCATTGTCATCTATCCGATCCTGCATATAATGATGATAACCATATACGCCCTGGACCACACAAATCTATACACAGAGAAGAAACACAGTGAAATATTAACTTAGGATAGAATTACATATTCTATATATGCTCCTGAATTATGTTTAATGTCACTGTAGTTCCTTATAAAAATGCCTTCACAGATCTATGGTTTAACATTATACGTTCTTGGCTTTTTATTTGAGGTTCAAAGTCCTTACCATGGGGCCCAGCAGGACCTACCTTCTGGCTTCCTCTCCAATTTCATCTCCTAAACTTTTCCCTATTGCTCCCTCTACTTTCAGTTCCCATATACCAGGGACAACATGACCTCAGAGCTTCATGGTTCTCTTGGCCTGGAGCTCTCTTTTCCCAAATGAATTGCCCAGCTTGCACTCTTACTTCACTCAGGTCTCCATTTAGATGTCAGAGGTCTTCCCTGACCATCCAATCTACAAACGGCCCACTCATTCTCTCACTGCCCCACCCCCTGCCTCACCTGTCATCTCTGTCCTCTTTATGTTTTTATTTTTCAAAGTATATCACTACTTGACACATTATCATTTAAAAAGTATCTGCCTACCTACACTAGTATGTGAGCTTAGTGAGTACATACACCATGTCTTATTCATTTTGGGGCCCAAGCTTCTACAACACGCCTGGCACGTGGTGGGTATAAATGTTGCTGAATAAATGCTGAAGGAAGGCAGGAAGGAGTAAAGGAACGAACGCACGAGTGAAGGGTCCATATCATGGGACACAGGAAGAATGTCTGTGCACATTTATAAACCTGCTCTGATTACAGCCCAGGTGTGTGGTTTGATGACCCTAAATTAAGGGTCAAAAAATAAAGATAAATTGCTAATACCACATACATTCTTACTTAGAATGCTAAGAATGTATATGTCTTTTTTTTAAAGAACTGGGTTTTTGTTTTTATTTTGTTGAGATTGGGTCTCACTATGTTGCTTAGGTTGGTCTTGAACTTCTGGGCTCAAGTGATCCTCCTGCCTCGGCCTCCTGAGCAGCTGGGATTACAGTTACATACCACCATGCCTGGCTCCAAACTGATATTATTTTTTAAAAGTTAGGTGAGAAGAGATAGGGGCAAAGATGGAACCAACCCTCACCCAACAATTAGAGAATATATATTCTGCCCAAGCACAGATAGGAAAATTTGCAACTTGACCACTGTGGCAGGCTGAAAGGTGGCTCCCAAAAGGAATATATGTCCTAATCCCTGGAACTTGTGAATGCACCCTCTGTGCCAAAAAGTAAAAGAAAAAAGAAAAGCAAAGGTATTAACAGAAGTGACTAAGTTAAGGATCTTAAGATGGGCAGGTTATCCTGGATTCCAGTGGGCCCTAAATGCAATCACATATATTCTTAAAAGAGTGGGGCATAGGAGGGGAAGGTAATGTCACCAAGGAGACAGAGATCAGAACGATGGGGCCACAAACCAAAGGATGCTAGCAGCCACCAGATTAAGGAATGGATTCTCCCCCAGAGCCTATGGAGGGAAGGCGGCCCTGCTGACATTGTGATGTCAGCCCAATGACACTACTTTCAGACCTCCAGAACTGAGACAACCCATTTCTGTAGTTTTAAGCCATCAAGTATGTGTTGATTTTTTTTTTTTTTTTTTGAGACAGAGTCTGGCTCTGTCGCCCAGGCTGGAGTGCAGTGGCCGGATCTCAGCTCACTGCAAGCTCCGCTTCCCGGGTTTACACCATTCTCCTGCCTCAGCCTCCGGAGTAGCTGGGACTACAGGCGCCCGCCACCTCGCCCGGCTAGTTTTTTTTTTTTTTTGTATTTTTTAGTAGAGACGGGGTTTCACCGTGTTCGTTAGGATGGTCTCGATCTCCTGACCTCGTGATCCGCCCGTCTCGGCCTCCCAAAGTGCTGGGATTACAGGCTTGAGCCACCGCGCCCGGCCAATGTTGATTATTTTTTAGGGAACAAATACAAGTTTCAATAAATTTCAGAGTTAGTTTCACTTAGAATTCTTTCTGGCCAGGAGGCAAGAGTTAGAAACCAGTTAAAACAAGAAGAAAAAAAAAAAAAAGGAAAAAGGAAAATAAATTCTGACGTATTTGGACATTAGCAAACACTTCTAAATAATACATGGACAAAAGAAAAACCATAATAGAAAAATATAAAAATACTTACAAGTGAACAAAACTAAAATCCTTCAAATTAAACCTGTAAGATACACTAAAAGCAGTGCCTTGCTTGAAATTTCAAACCTTACATTAGAAAATAAGAAAGCCTGCCAGGCATGGTGGCTCATGCCTATAATCCCAGCACTTTGGGAGGCTTAGGCAGGTAGATCACCTAAAGTCAGGAGTTCGAGACCAGCCTGGTCAACATGATGAAACCCCATCTCTACTAAAAATACAAAAATTAGCCAGGTGTATGGCGGGTGCTGGTAATCCCAGCTACTGGGGAGGCTGAGGCAGGAAAATTGCCTAAACCAGGAAAGCAGAGGTTGCAGTGAGCTGAGATCATGCCACTGCACTCTAGCCTGGGCAACAGAACAAGACTCTGTCTCAGAAAAAAAGACCAGCCTGGCCAACATGGTGAAACGCTGTCTAAAACCCTACTAAAAATACAAAAATTAGCCAGGTGTGGTGGCAGGTACCTGTAACCCCAGCTACTCAGGAGGCTGAGGCAGGAGAATTGCTTGAACTCGAGAGGTGGAGGTTGCAGTGAGCTGAGATCACACCATTGCACAACAACCTGAGTGACAGAGTGAGACTCCATCTCAAAAAAAAAAAAAAAAAGACTTATCCTACAGTGTGGTTTGGGTAGACTATGCCCTTAATTAGCATGATTTCTCAGGTATTCAGAATGAAAAAATGGGACAAGCCTTTAAAGAAATAAGAGAATTTTGGTAAGATAAATGTGGTATATACTAACTATTACTAACTTTTCTAGACCATTTTTAATTACTGCTATCTTAAGCAATGCCTGTTAACAGAGATGGGTGATAAATCATGTTTTAGGAATGAATACATCATGAATCAAGTCTTCTACCAGGTACCAACAAAAAACAACTAATAACATTACTGATCAAGTGACTCCCATAATTAGTTAAACTCACCATACCAGTCTCCATGTTAGGTGGATTAAGATAAGTATGTGGATTTCTAATGTAACCATCTTTGTATGGTTCATCTGGAAAGTGATAAGCATTAGACCTTTTGAAATAGGGTCTGTCATGAGGCAGATTGAAGAGATCATGTAACTCCTAAAATAAATCAGAATCAACGGAAAAAGAAAAAATGTTGGTGATTTAGATTCCTAGTCAATAAATAAAGATGTTATAAAACACAGAAAATTATATATGGGTTATAAAAGTTTCCAAACACTTATGGTTTGATTCAGTAACATCAAAGATAGTGGAAAATGAACTAAAACCAAGTAAGATTTATTTTCGTTTTCGTCTGTATCTGGGTAGAAACTGGAAGGGAACAGAGAAAAATGAATATAAATTGTTAGAGTAAGAGAACTGAGATAATTTTTAAATAATTATTATAACACAGTCTGTTAAAATACATCCAGGCTAAAGACTGGCTTTGAAATAGCCTTGTAAATGAGTAAATTATAATTAACAATAATTATATCAAAGTATTTTGAAAAATCATGTCTAGAGTGCTTTACAAATATTTTATATTTTAAGTGGTAGTGATTAAGCTACACAGTAGAAGCTAGTGGTCTAAAACCAACCAATATGGCAGGAAAATAAATACACAAACATGTTTAAAATGTGGTATCTTCCCAACTGTATAGAAACATGTAATAGCTACTTTAACATTTTGACATGTTCTTTATCATATCTTGTGCGCTCGTGGTTTGAAAAGTTCAGCTCCTGTAGCTGCTGCTTCTACAAACCAAGTCACCACCACATACAGAGGGTCAGGGTATTACATCTCTCCCTAAGGACAGAAATTAGGAAGACGCTCCGTGGTCTAATTTGATGGGTTCTAAGCAAGTCCACATACCAAAAAGATGTATTCCACAACCAGTCATTTTGCCAGTAAACCTCATTACTCTGAATGCTGGTAATGTTTTCTCCAAAATTCCTCTAATAAAGCCCAAATAACCTTACTTGTGGAGTATTACCATAAACCCTACTCCGAATTAGCGTAAGTTATCATTTTCCTTCCCTAACTGTAATCTTGTCTCTTTCACAAACCTGGAAGTTACAGAAATTTGTTTACACCAGCTACTTTAGGCATGTAAGCACCTTTTCATTTCTATATTTCATTAGGGAAAAATATTAAAATTTCACAGAATATATGAACCACACCGAGCATTTAAAATTAAAATGTTACATACAGGTTCAACATAAGACTTTTTCACTAATACTACTAAAATTTCATGAGAACAGAAATTAAATAATGTGTAAAATGAACAGTCTAACTTCCACACTTTTAAGTTAAATCACAAAATACCTTCCATTTAGTGGAAATATATAATTAAATACAAAACGAATGATAGTCATTATTGTTTTTTCTAAGAATAAATGAACTGGTTTTACCTTCCTATAGGCCTGCAGCTGGCCATCTGGTATTCCTGAAGGATAGGAAATTGTTACAAGATTTTTTTTCCCTGGTAATAAAAAGTGCAGTGGTTCAGGGACCACAATAGACGTTCCTTTCATATATTTCAAAATACATTTTTCCATGTCAGTTAGTTGATCATGAATTGCATCAACTAGGAGTTTACGAACTCTGTGGGGGGAAACATATAAGTGAATTAACAAAAGTTATAGTGGCTACAATAAAGAGAAGTACAGAACTAATATATTCTTAATATAGTAAAAAACTTGATTGGACTAGGTTTGCTAAAGGAAATCTGAATTATGCATTATAAAAGAAACTGTGTATTTGCTCTTGTGGATAAAGGGAAATCCTCCAGGTTTTAGCAAGCTACCCACCCTACTTCCTCCAAATAACCATTTAATTAATAGATGGCTCTTAGGTTAATAATACACAAGGAGAAAATCACAGCTTAGGTATGCCTACAGGATACAGAAACATGGGTTTGGGGAAGGGCCCTGATTTAAATGTGGCAGTGGTACTACAAAAATACTTACTTTCCCCATGTTTCTTCTGGAGCAACAGATACAACTGCATCGACAGGTAAAGTCATATTAACATAATGGTGTCCTCCGCTTTCCCTTTCAATGATGGGCGTTACAGCTGCCAGGGAGGTTGACATTTCCAGCATAAGATCTATATTTACTATTTGATGCTATATAGATAAGCAGGAATAGTCAACTTGTAGTACATTAAACACTAAATATAAAGAGTAAGTAAAAAGACTTCAAAAATGTATTTTTTATTAAGAAAAAAATGTAAGACTAGTCAAGTACAGTAGTGAAAAGGGGGGAAAGAGTAGAGAACAAGGAGTTCAATCTGTAATTGGCTGTGAATGATCAAGTGAGATAACCCACTACCCCCAGACCAGCCAGGAAAAGGACTTTTAAAGGATAGTATATAAAGCGGTACTACAGTAAAAAGATTAAAAGCACAAGTATTATTTTAAAAAGAAATTACTTTCTGCTTCAAAATCATGTGGGGAGAGGGATTAAGAAGTAAAGATGAAATCAGACCGGCCATGTGTTGATAAACATTAAAGCCAGGCATAGGTTCACTGGGGTTCATTACATGATTCTCTCCACTTTTATATTGATTTAAAATTTTTAAAAAATCAAATGAACATAAAATAACCACACACCAAAGGAACTTTTAAACATATAACTATATACCCCGGTCTAATACATAAATAACGATAAACAAATACTGAATTCTACTTTGTAGGTTTGATTTTTACAGAGGTATGGAACAATTCTGAAATTCACACTAAACAAATTTTGCAAAATATTGAGGATCCTGGGAGACAGACTTCTCACTGGGAAAAGGTCAAGCACTCCAGGGTTGAAGTGGAACTGGAGGTATCAATGTGATTTACATAGATAAAAATGAATGTGTTATATGTGTGTGTGTGTGTGTGTGTGTGTGTGTGTGTGTGTGGACAGTATAAGTGTCTAAAAGTTTGTGCCCATGGAAAAATAACTGATTCCCCAGCTAGAACAGGGAAAGCACATGTTGCACCTGGAATATCTGATGGAAAAAAGTAGGAAGTGCCCAAAATTACAATGTTAGAAAGGCACCGGAGCCAGCTGGAAGAAGCTTCTATTGGCCAAATCTTGGAAACTGTGAGCATCAAAATAACTAATGATAGTACCAGATTATAAACTACTGCATAAAATAAGAATCCATGGCAGATAATACAGAAGGAAATGATAGATTTAGAAAAATCACCACTTTGTAATCACCAGGTTAATATTGGATTCTGGCAAAAATTATCAATGGATGCTAAAAGTGATGGGTAAAAATCTGATGAGGACTAAACTAAGATACATATGTAGTATCAAAGTTTCTTCCCACAAGATACTAATTATAAGGGGAAAAAAACAGTACCTTTACCATGGATAAAACTGGTGGATGCCATCTTAAGTAAGTGAAGTTAACCTCACCAATAATAGGGACAGACTGATAACTGTTTCTCTTTCATATGATGTGCTGAGGTCACAACATCGCTTCTGTGGTATCCCTGCCAATAATGCATGACCTAACTCTAATAGCAAGGAAGCATAAAACAAATCCAAAAGGAGTAACAGTCTTAAAAAGAATTCACCTGTACCCCTCAAAATGTCAAGCTCCAACTACTGTTAATTTTCAAATCATTGTATCCAGCCCATAATTATTTTGTGCATTCCACATCTGTAAATCTAACAGCTCATCTGTACTTCTTACTGAGGTCTTAAACATGGCCCAAACCAACCTCATGTCCTCCTCACCTTCCATCTTTACCCACGCAAGAAACTGATCTTGCCAGTTAGTTTCCAAGCAGAATCCATTGTATCCCTAAATATCTCTTGTATCCAATCCCTTTGCTGTATTTCCATAGCTAGTGGTTTAGTTAGGCCTCTTCTAAAGAGGCCTGTGCTCACCTCTCCAGCCTTATGTCCACCCATTCTCCCTCTACTAGCCTGCAAACACTGTAGTCATATTAACTTTGTACAACTTCGTGCCTTGAAGAAGCATCTCCATTTTTTATCTTCAACATCTATTCAAGTTTGTGGCACATGGCAGGTACTCAGTAATATTGGTTCAAAAATCAACAGAACCAGCCAGGCGCGGTGGCTCATGCCTGTAATCCCAGCACTTTGGGAGCCCAAGGCAGGCGGATCACCTGAGGGCAGGAGTTTGAGACCAGCCTGGCCAACATGGTGAAATCCTGTCTCTACTAAAAATACAAAAACTAGCCGGGCGTGGTGGCGGGCACCTGTAGTCCCAGATACTCAGAAGGCTGAGGCAGGAGAATCGCTTGAACCCCGGAGGCGGAGGTTGCAGTGAGCTGAGATTGTGCCATGGGACTCCAGTCTGGGCAACAAGAGTGAAACTCCATCTCAAAACACACACACACACACACACACACACACACACAAAAGCAACAGAACCAAGAATAGTGTGAAGAAAAATAAACCATTTACTATTTATTTTATGTGGCACAGTGTGTCGCTCTGTCATGATTCAGAATGCCTCGATTTAATTTAAATAATTTATAAATGTCTTCAGGCTGTTTTATTTTCGTGGGAGCAGAGAAAGCATTTCAATAACAACCCTTCTGAGATTATGTATTATAATGAGACAAAAGCTGAGATACGTAAGACAAATATAACTTTTGGCAAGTCATTTAATCTTTTTGGACATCAATATTCTGACCTATGATAAGAGGGTTAGATTAAATTATTTCTAAGGTTGCACTCAGTTCCAAATTCAAAGATTTAACATTTTTATCAGTAGAGAAGACAGATGGTTTGCTTACCATGTCTGATAACTTTTTGTCCTTCTTTCTCATGAATTTTCGTTTGATATCTTCTTCCGGCTCAAATCTAAATTTTTAATACACAAAGACATTTATAATATGAAATGATGTTTTGAAAACATTTCTAGAAATCTTCAAACGTACTCACTGAATAAAGCGCAGTATGTTCTTACAAGCAGAAGCATCAGTCAGTTCTCCAGGAATGGTGTTTATGTCACTGCTAGGCCATATATACACTGAACTGTGGCAAATTCTGAACACAAGGGCGTTTGAAGAAAGCTTGGTTGACAGGTCACTCAACACATGTTTCAGTGCCTTCTTGAGAAAAATTTCTAAATTAAAAGAATATAAATAGAAGTTAAGAAAAACAAATTTTTCAACATGAATGGGTCCAAACATACACAAAAGGAGAGCATAGTAAACCCTCAATACCCACTCCCCATATTCAATAATTATTTTAAAAGTTTTTGCCTATCTTTTTAAAAACTTGAGACAAAATTCACAGACCATAAAATTCATTCTTTTAAAGCAATTTCGGGCTTTTAGTATATTCATAAGGTTTTATAATCATCACTAATTCTAGAACATTTTCATCACTCCAAAAAGAAACCCTGTACCTACCAGCAGTCATTTCTCATTCCCCCCACTTTTCTCAAGTTGAAAATTTTCTGATTTACCTCCTACGTCTCTTTTTTTTCTTTTCTTTTCTTTCTTTTTTTGAGACGGAGTCTCACTCTGTCACCCAGGCTGGAGTGCAGTGGCATGAACTGGGCTCACTGCAAGCTCCACCTCCTGGGTTCACGCCTTTCTCCTGTCTCAGCCTCCCAAGTAGCTGGGTCTACAGGTGCCCACCACCACACCTGGCTAATTTTTGTATTTTTAGTAGAGACAGGGTTTCATCGTGTTAGCCAGGATGGTCTCGATCCCCTGACCTCGTGATCTGCCTGCCCCGGCCTCCCAAAGTGCTGGGATTACAGGTGTGAGCCACCATGCCTCGCCCTCCTACATCTTTTCTAATTTGCACATGGTACTCCATGGGCTGGTGGAGGTGCTGGAACACAATATCTAAGTTTAAATCCTGTTCAATCCACTTACTAACTATATGATCTTAGTTTTTATCTCTCAGCTTCCTTTGCAAAATGAAAAGAATTTCAGCATACTACCCACGGCAATTATTAACCTACTTTTTTCTTTATGGATTTGCCTATTCTGGACATTTTACATAAGTGGAATCATATACTATGTGACTTTTTGTGTCTGGCTTCTTTCACTCAGCATAATGTTTCATCTGTATCATAGCATGAATCAGTATTTCATTCCTATTTATGGCAGGATAATATTCCATTGTGTGGATACACCAATTTTGTTATTCATTCATAAATTGATGTACATTTGTTTCCACTATTTGACTGTCATGTATATGCTCCCATGAATATTTGTGCATAAGTTCAGTTTCTGTGTGGATGTGTTTTCAATTCTCACCTAGAGGAGAATTTCTGAATCACATGGCAACTCTATTTAACACTTTCAGGAACGGCCAAGCTGTTTTCAGCAGCCGCACCATTTTATATTCCCATCAGTAATGTATAAGATTCTAATTACTATTAAAATAATGTACTACTTATAGCAATAAAACTATTGAGTGAAATTTAAATGTCTTAGCTCTTTTTCTCCTTGGACTACATCCCACTACGCCCATATAATCGAAGTTCTGGGTTCTCAAGTCACAGTTGCTTTTTCTTCCTCTGTATGGTTATGTCACCGACATGGTATTTGCTTTAGTTTGTTTTTGTTTTCAAGGATTTCGTTTCAATAGACTTTTTAAAAAATGTTTGAATATTCAAAAAATTCGAGGATTTTAATATTTTTGAATACTCAACATATTCAATTTGGAAACATTTTTATGTTTCCAAAGTCAAAACAATATAAGAAGATACAGTCAAAGGGGACAATCCTCACCTTAGCCTTACATTCCTAAATCCTAAGCCTATTTAACCTCGTAGTGAAATATTTATTCAATGACCTGATTCTGCTCAAAAAGTATTTAAAAAACAAATAAATAAATAATGTCCACACTGGTATCTTGATAAATAAATACTTTGGGGCTATCGTAGAGATTATTCGTAACCAATCAGATATTAAAATATCTTGATATGTTTCAGAAAGCAGAATTTAAAGACTTTCCGTTGCACTACAAAAGACAAACATAATTTTAAATTAGCTTCTGTTTATCTCTAAAGGACTATTTGGTAAAGTTACCTAAAAAAAATTGTGAAGGCTTTAAAGTTACGCATGTCCATTCTCCAGATTTTCTCATTAATGAGAGTCCCTTTGTTGAGTGTTGACAGAGTTCGATTACGGAGGAGGAATACAATAAGTCAGAAGACAAGTTCAAATATATTAATTACTAGGTAAAAAGTATCTGCAGTCCTTGTTTGCATTTGCTTATTGGATTACTGGCTGATTAATGGGTTGATTCTACTTTGGAATAAGATTATAGTAAAGTATGTTTCCAGTTTACATCCAGTTGTGAAACGTAAGATTTTATCCATAAAGTAACATTTTAGGAAAAAACGACACTCTACTAACAACATAGGCCTGAAAATGAGTAATTCAGTCCTTATAAAATGGTTCTCATATTAATGGCACATTCAAATTACCTAGAAAGCTTACTGATGCCTGGGTCTCTGTCCCAGAAATGTAGTTTAATGTAGTCTGGTGGTAGGGATGCAAATGTGGACCAAAACTGAGAACAATATACTGGTTGAAGGGATGGGTGGAAAATAATATTCTGCACCCTCTCCCTCCCTTCCACGGGGCTAGGAAAGGATGGCCAGCTGCAATCTCCTTCAAGGATTGCTGGTATCTCATCAGTTTAGGTGCCTGTCGCCTCCAAATTTCATGTTGAAATGGGATCCCCAGTGTTGGAAGTGGGGCCTGGTGGGAGGCGTTTGAATCATGGTCCCTCACGAATGGCTTGGTGCCATCCTCACAGTAATAAGAGTGAGTTCTCACTCTTATCAGTTCACAAAAGAGCTGGTTCTTTAAAACAGCCTGGCACCTCCTCCCCTCTCTTTTGCTCCTTCTTTTGCCATGTGATACACTGCCCCCTCATTTGCCTTCTACCATGATTTAAAGTTTCCTGAGCCTCACCAGAAGCATATACTGGCACTATGCTTTTTGTACAGTCTGCAGAACTGTGAGCCAAATAAACCTCTTCTTTATAAATTACCCAGTCGCGGGTATTCCTTTAGAGCGATGCAAAACAGACTAATATAGTACTTTTCACTCCTTATCTTTCTGAACTGCTCTGTGGCTTCTGGCACCACCAATCGTACTTTTCATGAGTGATTTCATTTATTATGACGGTGTTAACTATCATCCTTCAGAGACATGACATTCTCTAGCTCCAACTCCGACCACACTCTTCTAAATTTCTGACTCAGCCAAATGCCTGTTGGGAATCTGTACTTGACCTCCCACTGGCATCAAATGAAACAAAATCTCAAACACAGCTCATCCCATTCCTCCTGATGTTCTTTATCTCAGTTTGCGACTGTCGTTCAAGTCAGCAACAGGAAGACACGCTAGAATCTGCTTCCTATAAACCCTGTTGACTTTTCTCCCACAGAGTTCTTGTGCTCACCCCATACAATGCAGTATTTAAGAGAGTAGGTTCTGGAGACTCAGGATTATATGTACAACTGCAAGTCTATAATGTACAATTCTTGATGCACATTTACAATATGCTCATTGTGGATAGTTACATTTATTGTGACAATGAAGAGGGGAGTAAAGTTTCTTAAGAAAGGGAACATCTTTTTCTAATCTGCACAGAGGTGTGCCATGGGCTGGTGGGTGTGCTGAAACACAGTGTCTAAGTGTAAGTCCCATTTAATGTACTTACTAACAATATAATCTTAGTTCATCCTATCTCTCACTCAGTTTCATTTGCAAAATGGAGATAATATCAGTAAATTTCACTATCAATTTTCTAATAAAAAAGAATTTTTCAGAAGACCTACCATTAGGAGTAGCTAGCTGAAAAGCTAAATCAAGGCCTCCTCTTATTCTGAAGAGTATATCCATACTTTCTGAAATCACCTAGAACAAATAGAGATAAAGACAAACTCCCTTGTAAAACAAAACAAACTCATTTTCATATAAATTAGAATCTAATTGAGTTTAGTGTTAAGACATTAATTAATCTTGATTCTTCAAATTATTTCATGAGTTAATTCACGGAAAAAACGAAAACAAAAGCAACTCCAAAATTTTAAATCAGGGGTTCTCAACCTTTGTTCTGTACTGAAATCACCCGGGGAGCTTGAAATACTGATACCTGGGCTGTACTCCCAGAGATTCTGATTAATTGGTCTGAGGGGTAGGTCTAAGCACAGGGATTTTTTTTTTTTTTTTTTTTTTTTTTTTTGAGACAGGGTCTCACTCTGTCACCCAGGCTGGAGTGCAGTGGCACAATCTCAGCTCACTGCAACCTCCGCCACCTGGGTTTAAGAGATTCTCCTGCCTCAGCCTCCCATGTAGCTGAGATTACAGGCATGCACCACCACGCCTGGCTAATTTTGTATTTTTAGTAAAGATGGGATCTCAGAATATTGGCCAGGTTGGTCTTGAACTCCTGGTCTCAAGTGATCCACCCGTCTCAGCCTCCCAAAGTGCTGGGATTGCAGGCGTGAGCCACCGCACCCAGCTGGCACAGGGATATTTGAAAGTACCCTATGCCCCCATGCCAGTGATTCTAATGTGAACAGTTGAGAACTACTGCTTTAAGACAATCTTCCTAAATTATAATCTTGACAGATTTAACAATGACAATAAAACATCAACGGTAAAGAACTAGTTTAAGAATGTGACAAGGCACTGAACCTAATATAAGAATACCAGGGAGTCAAGACAATGAGAGGAAACTAATACTGAGGATGGGATATTAACTGGTGGAATTCTTCAGAGAATATGGCAGGAAGAATCAAAGGTTTATACTCATAGGCTTGATCTAGTGATATGCATTTAGAATCTTAGACTTAGTCTAAGAAAAATCTGAAAACCACACAAAGATTCAGGTATACGGATATTAACTGCCAACAACAGGAGATTGGTTTTAAAAAAAATGAATATCATATAGCCATAAGAAAACCATGTTTTTGCTGAAAATTAAAAGGCACAGGACAATGCTTACAACTTACAAAGGGAAAAGAGCACATGCAAAATGGAACAGATCAGTTCTTAACTTGGATCCATATGCTGAGTTTCAGTTGGTTGATGATATATGACAAATGACATGTATCATTGTGTGTGTACATATATACACACAGATACATATATTCATATATATATACATATATACACACACACGACAGAAAGAGACAGGAAGGGAGCAAAGACAGGGTGAGATTTCTTTTGGGAAGAGGTTTCAAAATTTCATCAGATTCTCAACACATCTCTCAAACAGACTGAAGAACCACAGTACACACTAAGACCCCTATTTTGAAATAAATGAATAAGTACTAACATTTACTGAGCTCTTCAAATGTAAAAGGCAGGCAGGCTGCAGTGGCTCACGCCTGTAATCCCAACACTTTGGGAGGCAGAGGGAGGAGGATCACTTTGAAGCCCAGGAGTTACAGACCACACTGGGTAACATAGGAAGACCCCCATCTCTTAAAAAAAAAAAAAAATTTAGCTGAATGTGGTGGCCTGCACCTGTAGTCCCAGCTACTCGGGAGGTTGAGGTGGGAGGATTGCTTGGGCCTGGGAGGCCAATGCTGCAGGGAGCCATGATCACACCACTGCACTCCAGCCTGAGCAACAGAGCAAGATCTTGTCTCCAAAAAATAAAATAAAATAAAACAAAAACATGTAAAAGGCACTATGCTAAACATACATACTCACTCCAATCCTCAGAACAGTATTAAATAGGCACCAACACAATTTTTCTCATTTTACAAATCCTTTGTCACATTTCTATAAGAGTCACTGTTTTTATTTATTCTAAAATTGTAGTCTGCTGAAAGATCATATACCCTTTGTCCCAATTCTACTTCTGGGAATTTATTCTAAGGAAACAATCAAGGAAGTTCGGGACAAATTCAGCTTCAATGTTGTCCATTTATTCTACTGTTGTTCATCACAGAAAAATAAACGGAAACCACTTAAATAGCTATTAATAAGAAGTCAGTTAAATAAAGAATACTACCACACAAACTAGTATGTACCCATTTAAATAAAAAATATTTAAAGATACTGAAGATAAAAGTTAGACAGGAAAGAGCACATTTTAACTCTGCTACTGACTGTATAATTTTACACAATTTAACTCATCACTTAAGTCTGTTTCTCTTCTGTAAAACTGAAAAACTTCACAACTTCCCAGGGTTGTTATGAAGATTCCGTAAGACATCCTTCATAAAAGCACTAGTCTTCCTAGACTTCCGATTTAGCTGAGATACTCTCTGAAGAAATAATACTGAAGCTGAGATCTGAAGGTGGAGTGAAGGTGCAACAGCCCATTCCAGGCAGGGGCATCGATGAGTGAAGATCTGGTTAAAAGACCACGTAGGTGAATACCCCAGATGGTTAGATCTCAAGGCCAAGGATGGTAAGAGTGGAGACCGTGACAACAGACAGACATTTAGAAGTAGAATCTACAGGACTTGATCATTGATTGCACGTCCGGGAGTTGAGAAGAGGGAGATGTCAAGGATGATTTCCAGGTTTTGGGCAGGCACAACAGGATGTATGGTGGTGCCATTTATAGAGTTGGGGGTTCCTGGAGGAAGAGCAGGTGTGGGGTGTGGAGAGGTGGAAATGCTCAGTTTGGATCTTGCTGAGTTTGAAATACATATGAGCTATCCAAGTGGAGGCACGGTTAGCAGATTTGTGGGTGTGGAGCTCAGAAGAAAGGTCTAACTTAGAGATAAAATTTTAGGAGAACGCATAGCGTGTAAAGCATCCCTGAAGAGCACCAACATTTAGGATAGGGATTGGAGAACCCTGCTGAGCAATGAGACAGGAGGGAAACCAGGGGAGGGAAACACCACGGAAACTAGGGGAATATAATATAGAAGAAAGTTGCGCCTGTCTTTCCCAGGTTAAGCCCTTCGTGCAAGGCTTCAAAAACGCCGAAAAGTCTCTCAAAATGCTTTCACACAGAGGAGCAGCAAGGGGTGCGTGTCCAAAGTGGCCGAGGCGGGGTGCACACTTGTATGGGACACTTTCCCTCCGGCCCGGCGCGGAGACAGGCGAACCGGAGGGCCGTCCAGCCCACGGAGCTCGCAGCTGCCATCTTGGGCCCCGGCAGGACCAGCTCCTTTCAGGAGCCCTGCTCGTGGCGGCTGCCAAAGTCCGGGGAAAAACACAGGGATCGGTGACTAGCAGAGATACTCACCATGTCCGCGACGTGGCGGTGACAGGGACAAGGACGCCTGCCCAAAGCCTCCGGGGGACGGCCCTGAAGTTGCGTCACCTCACGGTCGAGGGGCGGGGCCCGGGCGGACCAACTACAACTCCCGACATGCTCGGCGGCATACGTCACGGAGCGTACCACACTACAGTCCCTCGCCGACGGCGAGGCGAGGCGGGGCGGGTAGCCGAAGACTTATGTTTGATGAATTCTCTTAGTGAAGTCTTTTCTGTCCTGCGAACACTCACACGTCCTTCTGCGTGTTCTTCGATGCGGATTCGAATCTCCTCGTATTCCCCCTCAGCGTGCTTGGAATGGATTCTCCCGTACCCGGGGCAACACATCACACAATAAACGCCAGCTGTTGTGGAACGTGCAGAGGCGCTTCGCAGCCCAGGCGTGTCGCGGGCGCCCGGGAACCCTCGCCGTTCCCGCCGCGCAGTTAACCTGGACGAGCTGGGACAACCTGATCTCGGCTATCGGAGTGGGTGTCCTCAGGAGAGGTGACTTGGTCCTCGCGGACGCCGGGTGTTGCCCCTTAGATACCTGCTACCTCCGTTTCCTTCCTGGAAAATAGAGTCGTCATCACCTCCTCCAGTTTTCTGCCCCTTCTTCACCTCTCACGACACTCTATCCGTACCTTTCCAAGGGAACGTGCCATCATTCGGCTATGCTCTATTTTCTTGTCTAATAGATTGTAAGGTCCTGCGGGCAGCATCTATGCCTTCTTAAATCTGTTTCTAGTTTCTGCCAGGAAGCTTGACCCGAAGGGGTTTTGCAGAATATCTGTTAAATAAATGAATGAATAATTTTGTAAATGTTGCTCAAAAAGAGTTAAGTAATGGCGGGGCCGGGCGCGGTAGCTCACGCCTGTAATCCCAGCACTTTGGGAGGCCAAGGCAGGCGCGTCACCTGAGCTCGGGAGTTCGAGACTAGCCTGGGCAAAATGGTGAAACCCCCGTCTCTACTAAAAATACAAAAAAAAAAAAAAAAATAGCCGGGCGTGGTGGCGAGTGCCTGTAGTCCCAGCTACTCGGGAGGCTGAGACAGGAGAATGGCTTGAACCCGAGAGACGGAGGCTGCAGTGAGCCAAGATAGCGCCACTGCACTCCTAGCCTGGGCGACAGAGCGAGACTCCGCCTCAAAAAAAAAAAAAAAGAAGAAGAAAGTTAAATGTTTTTTCTTTTTTTTTAAAGTTATACTTTGTGTTCTAGGGTACATGTGCACAACGTGCAGGTTTGTTACTTATGTGTGTATACATGTGCCATGTGGTGTGCTGCACCCATTAACTCATCATTTACATTAAAGAAAAATGTTAAGTAGTGGGGAAGTTCTAGGCAAGAATCTCTTCCCTCCCTCCTCCCTGGCTGGCTTGTGTGCCAGGAGCTGCTCACTCGCGGGGATACCCTGAGAGGGGGAACCTCAGTCTCGCCGCAGCTCCTGCCCTTGTGGAGCCAAGTTTCCTGGGGCAAACAACTGTTCGTGAAAGGATCCCTCACGACGAAAGTAAGATGGTGACCTAGCGGACAACCACGATGAGGGCTTGGAAGAAGTACCTGCTGCTGTGATGGAGTTAAAGAAGGGATTAAGAAACTGAACAGTTGGAAGAATCAGTGTTAATGGCGAGGGTTGGGCTGGGGAGAGAAAGGGTGGGCACGCTGAAGTAGGTGGCTAAAGAGAAAGGGCATGGACAATGGTCCTGTGGCTGGAGAGAGCCCAGGCTAAGGACGGAAAGAGAACAGTTGCAGCCAAGGGACCACGGAAAGGGTTTCCATGGTGACAGATGAGGCTGGCTGATATAGGGCCTGAGACATTTAGGCCCCAGTAGCAGCACAGGAATCCTTTGTGGTTGGGCAGGGGGGTGGAGCTTTGAAATATAAGGTAAATGAAAGTACTATATCTGGACTGAAGTTTGGTTTTTAAAGCATCCCTGATTAATGGAAGAGGTAGGATGTGGGGAAGGGCGTTGTGTTTGCTTATGTTTTAGTTTAAAATGAATCTTCACTTGCCCCTTTGGTGTTACATATTAGCAATGATTCATGCTCAGGTGAGCCATTGTTTCAGGCCGGCTTGCAGAGAGGCGCTGAAACAGCTTGCTCTGAATTTAAGGTAAAAGGCCCGGCGCAGTGGCTCACGCCTGTAGTTCCAGCACTTTGGGAGGCACAGGCGGGTGAATCACTTGAGGTCAAGAGTTTGAGACCAGCCTGGCCAACATGGTGAAACCTCGTTTCTACTAAAAATACAAAAATCAGCCGGGCTTGGTGGCAGGTGCCTGTAGTCCCAGCTACTTGGGAGGCTGTGGCAGGAGAACTGCTTGAACTCAGGAGGCGGAGGTTGCAGTGAGCTGAGATAGCGCTGCTGCACTCCAGCCTAGGCGACAGAGCAAGACTCCATCTTAATAAGTAAATAAATAAATAAATTTAAGGTAAAAGGCTCTTACCAGCTGGGCACGGTGGCCCACGCCTGTAATCCCAGCGCTTTGGGAAGCCGAGGCAGGTGGATCACCTGAGGTCAGGAGTTTGAGACCAGCCTGGCCAACATGGTGAAACCCCCTCTCTACTAAAAAAATACAAAAGTTAGCTGGGCTTGGTGGCGGGCGCCTGTAATCCCAGCTACTCGAGAGGCTGAGGCAGAAGAATCTCTTGAACCTGGGAAGCGGAGGTGGCAGTGAGCCGAGATCGCGCTATTGCACTCCAGCCTGGGCTACAAGAGCGAAACTGTCTCAAAAAAAAAAAAAAAAAAAAAAATTCTTACCTTGGATTACAAACTGGGAAGACTAACGCAATGTTTGTTTTCTTCACTTGTGTATGCCCAGTGCTTAGCTCATAGTTGGTGCTTTAAAAACTTTAGGATGGGATGGATGTAAGTATACTTAGCTCTTTGGGCCGCCTCCTCTTTTTTTTTTTTAGAACATGTTTACTATTAAAAATTAATTTCTTACCTAATGTAAATGATGAGTTAAGGTGCAGCACACCAACATGGCACATGTAACAAACCTGCACATTGTGCACATGTACCCTAGAACTTAAAGTATAATAAAAAATAAAAATAAAAAAATTAATTTCTGGCCAGGCGCGGTGGCTCATGCCTGTAATCCCAGCGCTTTGGGAGGCCAAGGTAGGATCACTTGAGGCCAGGAGTTCGAGACCAGCCTGGACAACATAGTAAAACCCTGTCTCTACTAAAAATACAAAAACTTAGCCAGGGGTGGTGGCGCATGTCTGTAATCCAGCTACTCAGGAGGCTGAGGCAGGAGAATCACTTGAACCCGGGAGGCAGAGGTTGTAGTGAGCCAAGAACATGCCACTGCACTCTAGCCTGGGACTGTCTTAAAAAAAAGAGAGAGACTCTCTTTTTTTTTTTTTTTTTTTTGAGACGGAGTCTTGCTCTGTGTCCCAGGCTGGGGTGCAGTGGCCGGATCTCAGCTCACTGCAAGCTCCGCCTCCCGGGTTCACGCCATTCTCCTGCCTCAGCCTCCCGAGAAGCTGGGACTACAGGCGCCGCCACCTCGCCCGGCTAGTTTTTTGTTTTTTTAGTAGAGACGGGGTTTCACCGGGTTAGCCAGGATGGTCTCCGATCTCCTGACCTCGTGATCCGCCCGTCTCGGCCTCCCAAAGTGCTGGGATTACAGGCGTGAGCCACCGCGCCCAGCCGAGACTCTGTCTTAAAAAAATTAGTTGCTAAATAAAGAGTTACATGTTTAATATTTCACCTTTGTTTGAAGTGGTCCTTTCCGAAGAAAGCTCAGAGTTGAAATACGCCCGTTAACAAATACTCAGAATTAATTGTGGAATTTTTGTTTTTGTTCTTGTCTTTATCTTGCCTAAATAGTTGTTCTCTTCCCCATTCCCTTTATAATTTTGCCAGTGGCACATTTATTATGTTTATTTAAACTTGAAAAAACCCTCAAGAATTGTAGGGTAATACCTAGATGTGTCGTGCACTCTGAAAAGCTGTGATATTTTCAATATAAGGGACAGTGCAGGATGCTGAAATCATTATGTGTAAACTGTAAAAATGTCTGCCTTCTGTAATTATGATTTTTAAATCTACCCTGAACTTCTCAGAAGAAGGATTTGTTTATAATACACCATACAGTAATAATTTTATCACTTCCAGCAGATAAATGGCAGTGTAATAGATGATATCTTACACATTCCTTTGTAATTGTGGGCACTTCACATGGAGAGTCAACGGGGAGGGCTCATACGGACAATTTTGAATCCCACTATTCTCCCCCACTCCACAGAGTGGTTCTTTCCCCATAGAGTATGAGGCTATTGTTTCATAGTAAACCTGAAAACTCTCAGACTGAAAGTAATTAGAACTGGAAATTAGTAACCACTGTTTTCTAAACATTTCCCTTTTATTTTTATTTTCAATGTAAAGTAGGATTTTTCTATAAAAGAAGTGACCCTAGGGAAACTTTTGAAGTTAGCAGTGTAGAAAGCACCACCATGCCTACCATGCCTGCGGAAGGAGGGAAAACGGACATGGAAAGGATTGGCCTCTTTAGTGAGATGGAGTATATTACTGTGGGTGATAAATATGTGTCGCAATTTAATCGTAAGTATATTTGCTTTCCTCTATGGGTGAATAGTGGGTATTTTCTAGATAAAATTTAGAATTTAATATTTAAATTGAATGATTTTTTAGTGGTTTATATTTTAAAGCATTTAGTTCTAAAGTTTGTTAACTTGTAAAATTTCAATGGAATTAAGCAATTTCATTTATTTATTTATTATTTATTTATTTATTTATTTAGAAACAGGATATCTGTTACCCAGGCTGGAGTACAGTGGCCTGATTATAGCTCAATGCATCCTCAAACTCCTGGGCTCAAGGGATCCTGCCATCTCAGCCTCCTGAGTCCCTGGGACTACAGGCATACACTACCATGCCCAGCTAATTTTTAAATACTTTGTGGAGGTGGGGACTCTCACTATGTTGCCCAGGCTGGTCTTGAACCCTTGACCTCAAGAGATCCCTCCCCCTTAGCCTCCCGTAGTGCTGGGGTTAAGAGGCATGAGCCACTGCACCCAGCAAGAACTTTATTTTATGAGAATAGGAATCTCGTTTTATGAGGGTACTCTATCCTCATTTATTGTCCTCATAGGTAATTTTATTTCTTTTCAAAGGTGCCTGGCAGTTTTCTCCCAGAATATTTTGGTTAGATGGGACACTCCCCTATGCAAACAGCATTTACATTTGCATCCAAGAAGGCCATCCATTGTTACCTTCCTGAGAAATGAAATGCTAAGTGAATGGCTGAGGGATTTTTACAAAAGTCATAAATAATAAAAAGAGCTAATGTACATAAATATTTAAATGTTTCCATTCAATTTTTGGATATCCGATTACTTCTATGTAATAATACAAAATAAAACACTGATTTGGAGACATCTCCAAGATACATTGTCAAGTAAAAAAGCAAGGTGAAGAATAGTCTATATAGTGTGCTAAGCATTAACAATGTGATTCTTCTGAGACAGCATTTAAAACAATGGAAAAGGATATATATGAAAACATTCACTTGAACATACCTGAACATTCTTTGAGAAACAAAATGATTATCTCTTTGCCTGTGGAAGAGTTGGGTGGCCAAGTATGGGAGAAAGACTTGTTGTGAAAATGTTTATACTTTTGAATTTGGAACTATTTGAATGTATTACCTTTTCAAAAATTTAAGTTGACCAAGTGTGGTGGCTCACAGCTGTAATCCCAGCACTTTGGGAGGTGGTGGTGGGAGGATTGCTTGAGGCCAGGAGTTCAAGACCAGCCTGGACAACATAGTGAGACCCTGTCTCTACAAAAAATATAAAAATTAGCTGGACATGGTGTCCTGCGTCTATAGACTCAGCTACCTTGTAGGCTGAGGCAGGGAGTTAAGCCCAGGAGATTGAGGCTGCAGTGAGCCATGGTCACACCACTGCATTCTAGTCTGGGTGACAGAAGGAGACCTTGTCAAAAAAAAAAAAAAAAAAGTTTAAAAAGCTCAGTGATACAGGCTGGGTGTGGTGGCTCTTGCCTATAATCCCAGCACCTTGGGAGGTTGAGGCAGGTGGATCACGAGGTCAGGAGTTCAAGACCAGCCTGACCAGTATGGTGAAACCCTGTCTCAACTAAAAATACAAAAATTAGCCAGGTGTGGTGGTGCTCACCTGTAGTCCCAGCTACTTGGGACTGAGGCAGGAGAATCACTGGAACCTGGGAGGCGGAGGTTGCAGTGAGCTGAGATCACACCACTGCACTCCAGCCTGGGGAACAGAGTGAGACTCCGTCTCAAAAAAGAAAAAAAAAAAAAGTCAGTGATACAGATTCACGTTTTAATAGCCAGTTGAATTAGGGATTGTATGCACTTCAAAAAATTATCCATGTTACCAAAGCTCTCCTCAAATAGAGCTCTCCTAGATCTAAATTACGAAAGATGTTTTAAACACTTATCAAAACAGCCTTTAAAAAACTACTGGGCTGCTAGTATTTCACTGTATAAATTCCACAGTTTAAAAATCTGTTCTCTTGTTGATGGACATTTGGGCTGTTTTATGGTTTTCATTATTATGAATAAAACTGCTATGAACATTCTTGTTAATGTCTGTTAGTGGCCATGGATACTCGTGTGTCTTCAGTATATGGCCCAGAGAGGAACTGCTTCACTTTGAGTATGAAACACCCGTCTCTTCGACCTGCGCACACACTCTTACTGCCATGTCACACAGTGCTTCCTAGTCTGTAGTTGGAGAAACATTGAATTCGATCACTTTAAGGTCTCTACCAGCTCTAAAACTCAGAATGTATCACCAAGGCCTTAAATATGAAAATGTTTTGATGAAAACCACTTAGGTCTTATTGTCAGGATAGCCCTTCACACAGAGTTTTCAGGGAATATTTCGAAACAGTGCTCGAGAGCTCAAAATTCGTAATTGGCCCAAATGGTATTTGGAAACTGTTCTCTTCTTTTTCATGTCCTTTAATTGCTAGTAAGCTCAAAATGATCATCTGCCTAATTTATTTTTAAAGGACCTTTTAATGAGGCTGCAAGCAAAAGTAAACAGATGCTACCTGGGGGACCCAAAGCAATGTCAGACCTTCAGGCAGGTTATTTCGATCCCCATTTTGTAAGGATTTTTGAAGGAGAAGGCTACATGAATCTGAATCAAGTGAGGAGACAGGAGATGATGGAAGCAGCCAGAAAAAATCTAGGCAAAGCCTTCTTCCCTAGTAGTGGAGAGAAAAAGCCGTAAGTGTTTTTTGGGGAAAAGTCTTAAATAGATTTCCTGCACCTTTATCCCTAAATTAAATGTTTGTTTTTCTGTGGGACTGACTTATGTAAGATGAATTTTTAAGTGTTATTCTTAGTTTGTCTTAGGTGGAGATAGTTGTATTGGATGATTTAGATTGACAAGTAATCTTGATTAAATATATTCTCATTATATTATATTTTAGATTATCTATATCACTGTGCTCTATTTGTTGATATAATAAAAACAACTTAAACAATAAAATTTGTTCAAAAACCCTGCAAAGTCAGATTGGGGAAAAAATTGCCTTTAATTATCATGTCTATGCCCCTGAGTCTTCTGCTGTTAACGGAGTATAAATAAAAATGTGAGGCTGGGTGCAGTGGCTCATGCCTATAATCCCAGCACTTTTCGAGGCCAAGCTAGGAGGAATACTTGAGGCCAGGAGTTTGAGACCAGCCTGGGCAATATAGTGAGACCCCATCTCTACAAAAGTTAAAAAATTAGCTGGGTGTGGTAGCATGTGCCTCTAGTTCCAGCTACTTAGGAGGCTGAGGTGAGAGGATCCCTTGAGCCCAGGAGTTGGAGGTTACAGTGAGCTATAATTGAGCCGCTGCACTCCAGCCTGGATGTCAAAGCAAGACCTTGTCAAAAAAAAAAAAAAAAAGTGGAATTAGGATAATTTTTTTTTTTTTGAGTTGGAGTATTGCTCTGTTGCCCAGGCTGGAGTACAGTGGCATGATCTTGGCTCACTGCAACCTCTGCCTCTTGGGTTCAAGTGGAGGAGGGTTCTGGGCCATGCCTGGCCAGAAATTCTTTTTTGATGAAGAAAATAATTGATCAAAAATACATTATTTTTAAATTATTGTGAAGATATACTCATGAGGTTGAACAGTATCTTAGTTATGACAACTGTCAATGTTCCCTTTAAATTAGTTTAACATTAGACCATGAAGTCAATGTAATGCTATATAACTGAGACTTAAAACGTAATGTTCAGTGAAACCCCGGCCCTACTAAAAATACAAAAAATTAGCTGGGCATAGTGGCACGCACCTGTAGTCCCAGCTACTCGGGAGGCTGAGGCAGGAGAATCTCGCTTTAACCCCGGAGGCTGAGGTTGCAGTGAGCCGAGATCGCACCCCTGCACTCCAGCCTGGGTGACTGAGTGAGACACCATCTCAAAAAAAAAAAAAAAGGTATTGTTCATTCACACTCAATAGCTTTGATTCTCTCAATTTATTAATTTGATAGATGATAACTGAAGTCTAATTTTGTGCTTATTTACTGTATTTTTTGAGACTAGTAAAACTACTTTGTATAACTTATACTTCCTTCTAATTCTAGTAGGCAACGTCAGCCAAAATTATTGTCTCTATTAAGAGTGAGGATTTTTGGCTGGGCACGGTGGCTCACGCCTGTAGGAGGCTGAGATGGGCAGATCACCTGAGGTCAGGAGTTTGAGACCAACCTGGCCAACATGGTGAAACCCCATCTCTATTAAAAATATAAAAATTAGCCAGGCATGGTGGCAGGCGCCTGTCATCCCAGCTACTCGGGAGACTAAGGCAGGAGAATCACTTGAACCCAAAAGGCGGAGGCTGCAGTAATTCAAGATCGCGCCACCAGCCTGGGCGACAGAGACTCCGTCTCATAAACAAAACAACAAAACAAAAAAAGAGTCCGGATTTTCAGTGGGTGCGGTGGCTCATGCCTGTAATCCCAGCACCTTGGGAGGCTGAGGTGGATGGATTGCTTGAGTCTAGGAATTTGAGACCAGTCTGGGCAATATGACAAAAACCCATCTCTACAAAATACACAAACATTAAGCCAGCATGGTGATGCATGCCTTTAGTCCCAGCTACTCGGGAGGCTGAGGCTGCGGGCAACGCTTGAGCCGGGAGTTTGAGGCTGCAGTGAGCTGAGATTGCACCACTGCACTGCAGCCTGGGCAGCAGAGTGAGACCCTGTCTGAAAAAAAACAGAGTGAGGATTTTCTTTTTTTCTTTAATTTCATCTTTTTCTACCTTTTGACACTTTGGATAGATTTGAATTATTATTATTATTACTGTTTCTTGAACTTTTTCATTTTCTTAGATATAAATTTAGAAATATGATTTTTTCCTTTTGTCACTACTTTCTTTCTTTTTCATGTAATATGTCAAATAACTTTTTCCTATTTTTCAGTCTTTTCTCCTGCCTGTGATAAACTTTGACTCATGTGGTAATAATTGCTACCTTGATACATTAGTTTATAATATGCTTATATTCATCTGTCAGCCAAGAAATAATAACAGTTTTGTAGTTAGACTAGCTTTCCTTTTTTAAAAAAATTCACAGATGTGTGAAAAACATCTATAATTTAGTGGATACAGAAAGTGTTTCCAAAAAGGGAGACTGGTGTTATAAATAAGAAGCCCTTATACAGAAATTTATTCAACACCAAATTATGGAACCATAGGCATTTATTATGTATGTATGTATGTGTGTATGTATGTATGTATGTATGTGAGATGGAGTCTGGCTCTGTCATCCAAGCTGGAGTGCAGTAGCGCTATCTTGGCTCACTGCAATCTCAACCTCCCAGGTTCAAGCGAGATTCTCCTGCCCCAGCCTCCCGAGTAGCTGGGATGACAGGCACAGGCCACCATGCCCAGCTATTTTTTTGTATTTTTAGTAGAGATGGGGTTTTGCCATGTTGACCAAGCTGGTCTCAAACTCCTGACCTCAGGTGATCCACCCACCTCAGCCTCCCAAAGTGCTGGGATTACAGGCGTGAGCCACCATGCCCACCTCCAGAACCGTAGGCATTTAATAAATTCTAAATAGAATGACTTTTAATGCTTGTGTTAAATCACGCTCTGGGTAAATTATGCCTGTCTGTGAATAGTTCTCCTTTCTCTGCATTATCCCTGCTCTATTTCCTTGTTGTATTTTAGAATTTCATTCTATAGGTTCATAAAGAGGGATTAATTAAAATATGCTTTCCTACCATTTGTAGACTGAAGGTATTGATAATAAGCAATCAATGTTGATGTTGTTCAAGTTTTTGAAATTTTTAACTCAGATGTATGAACAGTGTCAAGTTTTGATAGTAATAAGGTTTCATTTGTCTTGTAGACCTTTTTCTGATTATTAAAATTTGTTTGCTTCAATGGTAACTTAAGAATTAGAGACTATGACTATCGCTAACAATAGTTATCCTTATTGTGGAAGTTTTAACAAAAAATCTGTGAAAGTGCTGGATAGTAAACACTTTAATGATTTTGCATAGATACTGTGTGCCCAGAAAATTTAACATTAAAATGGAAGAAAAGAAAATATTTGGTTAATTTTTTCTGCAGTAAAGTTATGAGATATAAACCAAACAGAAGAAAATTAGCACCCAAATTCCCTGAGTCACTTTCCATCAGTAGTGGAAACAGCAGTCTTAAATATTTGTTTTGGAAGTGTAGTTTCTTGTGGATGGATAGTCAGAAGTAATTAGCCATTTGTTAGCTAACTTGCCATAAAGTGCCCATAAATTAATCTAAAAACACAAAAGACTCTATTTATTGTTACAGTTAACTGAATTAATGGGAATGATTCTAACTTCCTAAGGATTATGCAGTTTTCCTTTTATAGAATGTTTAAAATAATACAAATATTAAAAACATATCTCACGTCAAAATCTGTGACTGAAGAATGAGGAAAATGAAATTAGATTAAAACTATCATTTTTTTCTCTTTTTTCCAATCTTTTTAAAAATTATGGTAAAATAGACTTAAAATTTGCCATTTTAACCTCTTCCTTTTAAAACACCAAAAAATTGTATTTAAGATGTGGCTTAGGAAGCTACTATGGAACAATAGGTGGTCCAGTCCCATTTTTCAGCGCACAGTCAAAACCTCGAGAAAAATACAAGGCACCTGGAAAGAATTTATACACAAACCCGGGAAAGAAAGGAACTGGATATGGGTAAGATATTTTTAATACTTTGTCATATCGTTTGTTTTGAAATTTTAAAAAATTAAATTTCTGAACTCTGAAGTCACCATTACTTACTTTGCTTCCTTAGCTATGCAAATATTACCATAGGTAAACAGTTTTCACACTCTGCCGACTTCTATGATGCAGCAAAACTAAATTATAAGGTAAAAAGTCTGTTTTGAATGTTTCAACCTTTCTTTTATTTACTTAACTCGATATTAATAATTCACTTCAGGCTAGGTGCGGTGGTGGCTCATGCCTATAGTCCCAGCGCTTTGGGAGGCCGAGATAGGCAGATCCCAAGGTCAGGAGTTGGAGACTAGCCTGACCAACACAGTGAAACCCCGTCTCTACTAATCTTATAAAAATTAGCTGGGCGTGGTGGTACACACCTGTAATCCCAGCTACTCAGGAGGCTGAGGCAGGAGAACGCTTGAACCCAGGATGCAGAGGTTGCAGTGAGCTAAGATCGCGCCACTGCACTCCAGCCTGGGTGACAGAGCGAGACTCTGTTTCAGTAATAATAATAATAATAATAATTCACTTGAGATCTAATTTTGTTTTGTTCTATCTATTTGTATCACTGGGGCAGTGGCAAACTCATGTTTCTGAATTGTGATAATTTTACTGTTTTATTAGATTTTCATATCTTGCTGTATATCCTCTCAGCTCCTTCCAGGATGAATTTTATCTCTTGCTATGGTTTACCACATCTATTTTATATCTCTCTAAACTAGCTGCGAAACTTCTATTAGCCTGGCCTGATCAACTATGTTCTATTTTAAATAAAGAGTTATATCCTGACCCTTAGCCATATTCCCAACACACCCTACTATCTGTGCCTGCAAAAATAGTGGTAATACTTTTGGGCTGATTAAGAAGCCATTACGATGAGCGAATGGGATGGAGGAGTGGAGGGGTGATGGGAAAAAGTGGAGGTTAGAGAATGGATGAATCCTGTGAGGAGACAGAGGAAAGGATAGGAGAAAACTGCTCACTTTATTAAATGGCAGAGATAAAAACTGAAATTTACTAGCATATGCCTCTTACACTCACTGTGTACCATATTTGACTTATAATGAGACCTGTTCCTTTATATGGGGAATGTCTATTTGTAAATAAATAAAGGAACCCTTATAAATTTTAGAACCATACGAACATAATTTCACATTATCACCATAACATAAAGAAAGCTGGTAGTAATGAAAAGTCAAGTTAATTTGGGTATAAAGCATTAAATGGCAATCACTTTATAGCTTTTTGTTTTTGTTTTTATAGGCACGCAGGCTGTAACAGTTTTGCTATGGTAATTTTAAATACCAGTGGTATGTGAGAGAATAATGACCATTTTGCTGACAGGCATGTCCAAACCCAGGAACAGTTTTCCATTAAATTGGGCAGAAACCTTGGTTCTTATAAAATTGTATATAAACTAATTTTCATCTGTAGGAATAATAATGCGTACATACTACACAACTACATACAGTGGAATTTTATAGTGGCTCAGTAATTAATCTTTTACTTTATAGTGGCTCAGTAATTAATCTTTTACCCTATACTTGTTAGGCATAAGATACTTTCTTAACAGAAAAAGCTCTTTGATCCTCATTTTTAGAACTTATACATAAGGCACAAATTTTATATTCCTAGATTTCCTTTTTTTTTTTTTTTTTTTGAGGCAGAGTCTCGCTCTGTCGCCCGGGCTGGAGTGCAGTGGCCGGATCTCAGCTCACTGCAAGCTCTGCCTCCCGGGTTCACGCCATTCTCCTGCCTCAGCCTCCCGAGTAGCTGGGACTACAGGTGCCGCCACCTCGCCCGGCTAGTTTTTTGTATTTTTTTAGTAGAGACGGGGTTTCACCGTGTTAGCCAGGATGGTCTCGATCTCCTGACCTCGTGATCCACCCGTCTCAGCCTCCCAAAGTGCTGGGATTACAGGCTTGAGCCACCGCGCCCGGCCCGATTTCCTAATATTCTAAAACTAATTTTGAAAAATGTATCTTGCTTTTTCTTCTAGTATTAAAAAAGGTTACTCCACTGTCTTCCTGCTTGAATTGTTTCTGATGAGAAACCTATTGTCATGCTCGTTTTTACTCTTCTGTGTGCTGCAATGTGTCCTTTTCTCTGGCTACTTTTGTTTTCTTTTTATGACTCATTTAAGCAGTTTGATTATGATGTGACTTTGTGTTGTTTTCTTTCATCCTTCTTGTGCTTGAGGTTTATGGAGCTTCTTGGATCTATGGGTTTATAGTTTTTCAAATCAAATTTATAATATTTCCAGTTATTATTTCTTCAGATATTTTTATCTGTCTTTCTCTTCCCCTTCAGAAATTCCAGTTACATGTGTATTAGGCTTCTTGAAATTGTCCCACAATTTACCAAAGCCCTATTAACTTTTAAAAAATGTCCTTTTTTCCTTCTATGTATTTCATTTTGGTTAGTTTTTATTGCTGCATCTTCAAACTCACTAATCTGTTTTTCTGTGATGTCCAATCTGCTGTTAATATCAACCAGTGTATTTTTAATCTCATACATTGTGGTTTTGCTCTCTAGAAGTTTGAGTATTTTTAATGTCTTACCTGTCTCTACTTAATTTTTTGAGCATACAGAATATACTTACTGTCTTAATGCCCTTTTCTGTTAATGCTAACATCTATATTAGTTCTTGGTTGATTTTAAATAATTGCTTTTTTCTTCTCAGTTTGGGGGTCATATTCTGCTACTTTGAATTACTGGCATTTTTTTTTCACTGGATGTCAAATACTGAGGATTTTACTTTGTTGAGTGTTGTATATTTTTGTATTCTTATAAATGTTCTTGGGCTTTGTTCTGGAATGCTGTCACATTACTTAGAAATGGTTTTTATCTTTTCAGGTCTTGCATTTAAGATTTGTTAGGTGTGATAGGAGCTATGCTCAATCTAGGGCTAGTTCTTCCCCACTACTGAGGCAAGACCTTTCTAGATACTCCGTCGGATGCCCTGTGAATTATGACATTTTCTTGCACAGCTGATGGCAACCAGCACCATTCCCAGTTCTGTGTGAGAGCCAGACATCGCCACCTCACAGCCTTTCAGGTGGTTCTTCTCTGGGCTTTGAATCGTTTTCTCACACATCTGCTGACCAGTACTTGACTGAACATTCTAGGGCAGGGGTTGGTAAGACACATACAGTATTTTTCTGGTAAAAGGTGACCATGCTCTAGCAAAAAGTGATCCTAAAACATGACATTATAATCACACATGAGAACGACTGAGGGTGACTGTTAAAGCCGCAGATTAATGGGCCATACAGCAGACCAATGCAATTCAGAAATCTTTGAGGGAAGGGCTTGGTGATTTGTAATTTAAATAAATTATCAAGTGATTCCCATGACAACGAAATTTTGCGGAACACTCTCCAAAATGATCAACAGAATAAATTTTCAGTACCATCGTTGTGATATGGAAGAGTGGAGAGCAGATCACCAAGAATGAATGAATGTCCTGCAAGCTGGAGAAAGGAAGAGGACAAGCAAGGGCGAGAGAAAAATCCCAAAAGAGGAAAGGGTTCTGAAAGTGCTACAGTGGGTTCCTAGTAGTGAAAGTTAGTCTTCTCTCAAGTAACTATCTATTTTAGATTTCATTTATCAAGTGTTTTCAGTTCAGTTGGTTGAATGATGAAATGCCAGATTTTATATTTGCAAAAGTGAAAAAAAGTATCAATATTCAATGTGTAGTTGTTTTTTGAATCTATATTTCATAATTTGATTTTTGCTACTTTATTAATAGCCAGTGATTTTTATACCTAATATTGTCTGATAGAAAAGATTATAACATAAGAGGAAAACATGACTGCTGTTTTGCTTTGAATACTAGATAGCAATAAATATTATAGAAATGTAATATATACATATATACATATCTCATATATATATCTACATCTCATATGTACAGATATATGAGATATACATAATCTCATGTATATATATAAAATATTTTTAAAAATTATAAAAATGTTATATATACATATATACATATGAGATTATGTATATATGTATGAGATGTATACATATATGTAAAATATATACATATATTTTTAAAAATTATAAAAATGTTATATATACATATCTCATATATACACATATAAAATCATATATCTACATAATCTCGTGTGATCTTTACAACAGCATTATGGGGGGAACGATAATGTCCTCATTCACAGTTGAAGAAGGTGTGACACTAAAACATAACTTTCCCAGAATCTCTGAGAAATGCTACAAAGCAGGAAGGGCGTGAACTAGAGACAACTCTTGTTATACTGCATCATGCTGCCCAGATAGTTAATATAGATTCATTTAGGTGATAAGGTCTCAGTACTGCAAATAAATTTGTATCCGAAATGAATAAGCATAGTTATGTCTGAAAGTAGGCATATCTTTTGTAGCATAAAAATAGAACGTAGCAAATTAATGTTTTAAAAAAGTACACGGAGCAGGATGGATTTAAGAATCATGTTTATATTACAATGTAAAAGATTTTACTCTGGGCCGGGCGCGGTGGCTCAAGCCTGTCATCCCAGCACTTTGGGAGGCCGAGACGGGCGGATCACGAGGTCAGGAGATCGAGACCATCCTGGCTAACACGGTGAAACCCCGTCTCTACTAAAAAATACAAAAAACTAGCCGGGCGTGGTGGCGGCGCCTGTAGTCCCAGCTACTCGGGAGGCTGAGGCAGGAGAATGGCGGGAACCCGGGAGGCGGAGCTTGCAGTGAGCTGAGATCCGGCCACTGCACTCCAGCCCCGGGCGACAGAGCGAGACTCCGTCTCAAAAAAAAAAAAAAAAAAAAAAAAAAAAAAAAAAAAAAAAAAGATTTTACTCTGGGTTATGTTCAATTTGTGAAATGTATGCTATGTAATTTCAAACTCTTTAATTTACAGAAAGCGAATGAAGAACACCACCGTTTACTTAAAGGAGCGCCGTTTAAGTTAAATCTTCACCCAAGGGACTATTTTGATGCTAATCCTTATCTTTCTGAGGAACCTTTACCACCAATTAAAAAAGAAGAGAAGAAAGAATCAATTTCAAACACTTTTAAACCTTCTTCTCCTGGTAAAAAGGCAAGTTTATAATTTTAGGATAAAAAAATTAAGCATTATAAAGAAATACTGTCTCCTGCTGTCAAATGATTTTTTTCCCATATAAATAATAAACTTTTGTTCGTATTGATACTAAGAATCATGGGGCCCATTTTTACAAAATTACATGATATAACCAAGTATGAATAGTGTAGGGGATAATGAAGCTCTTGTCATGAAGTAATTATTAGTCTCTTCAAATGTATTTGAATTTATAATTTTTTCTTTTTTTTTTTTTTTTTGAGACAGCGTCTCGCTCTGTTGCCCAGGCTGGAGTGCAGTGGCATGATCTAGGCTCACTGCAACCTCCACCTCTCGAGTTCAAGCAATTCTCCTGCATCAGCCTCCAGAATAGCTGAGATTACAGGAGTATGCTACCATGCCTGGTGAATTCACAATGAATTTTTGAAGTGCTTATCTAGACCCTAGGTCTAGTTTTTCTTAAAACCATAAAAAGCCAAACCTTCTTTTAGTTTTTGAAATGGCAATTAAAATTAACTATCTTCCTACTGCAGAAGTTAACAAGTGAGAATAAAAATTAAAATGCTCCAGCAGTGTATAAACCTTAGTCAATGCTTTTTATTTCTGTAAATTGCCTGTTTTTCTTGCAGATTTTGTATTTCAAAGTTTATGTTTTAATATTGTGAGATCAATATCGTGAGATCTCTTGTAAGATCTCCTCATGTATGAAGGGTACTACTCTCGTTTTGTTATTTGTGTTGGAAATGATTTTTTTAATCTGTTGGATCTTTGGTTATGATGTTTTGTTCTGTTCAGGAATTTTATGATTTGATGTAGTCAAATTTATCATTTTCATTTGTCATTTTCAGAATGGCTCTCTTTACCAATATTAGAATAATGTGGCTTCTTAATTTCTTCCATTAGTCATATCCTTTTGCATTTAAATATTTATCTAAAATGCATTTTGACGTAAAGAGTAAGGTAAGAATCCAGCTCTTATTTAGTTTGGGGGCATGAGGAAACTTTGGGCAGGGGGTGAAATGTTCTGTATCTTAATTGTGGTAGTCATTTCAAGAGTGTAGACATCTGTCAAAACTCATAGCATTGTTCACTTTAAATGGGTATAGTTTATTGCAGGTGAATTAGACTTTAATAAAACTGATTTTTAAAAAATCAAGTTGTTCCCGATATGACTGATGGAATAATTCATTTTTAACACCATTACTTTGAAATGCCATTTTTATCAAACCAAAATTCTTATTTTTGAAGGTATGTTTCTGAGTTTTCATTCCATTTGACTAATCTATTTGTCTATTTCTGGCCAAAAAAATCCTTTTAAGTTCTATTATATTTAATAGTGAGTGGTCTAGTCTCTTCTTACTCTTTAAAGAAGTTGTGCTGGTTATTCTGTCGTATTCTCCAGAACTTCAGAATTATTTTCTAAAGTTCCCAAAAGAGAAAGAACTTTGATATTTTGTGATAAAATTTACTCTTTGTATTTTTGGATATATTAACATATTTATAATTTGAATCTTCAGATCCAAGAGTAAGCCACTTAACCTTGTATCTTGCTTGTAGAGTTTTGTATTTTACATCGCATAGCTTATATTATATCTTTTTTTTTTTTTTTTTTTTTTTTTTTTTTTTTTTTTTTTTTTGAGACGGAGTCTTGCTCTGCCGCCCAGGCTGGAGTGCAGTGGCCGGCTCTCAGCTCACTGCAAGCTCCGCCTCCCGGGTTGACGCCATTCTCCTGTCTCAGCCTCCCGAGTAGCTGGGACTACAGGCGCCCGCCTCGTCGCCCGGCTGGTTTTTTGTATTTTTTAGTAGAGACGGGGTTTCACCGTATTAGCCAGGATGGTCTCGATCTCCTGACCTCGTGATCCGCCCGTCTCGGCCTCCCAAAGTGCTGGGATTACAGGCTTGAGCCACCGCGCCCGGCCTTATTATATCTTATATTTATTCCTTGTTATTTTAAGGTTCTGGTAAATAAGGTTTTTTTCCTCATCATATTTTCCTTCATATTATTTGTCATTATAAAAAACATTTGATTTTAAAAAATAACTGGCCACTTCATTAAACTTTGTGTTCTGATGGTTATTTTGATTCTCTTTTGCTTTACTGCTCTATAATTACATTATCTGCAAATAATTTTGCTCCCTGCCTTTCTCATACATTTGTATTTTTTATGTCATGCTCATGCCCAATTCCTTACGCCAGCAGTAGTGGCCATCCTTGCCTTAATCTTGACTTTAATAGGAATACCTTTAGTTTTTCATTTTTATAGATGCCAAAAATAGGAATAAATCAGGAACATATGCTGAATTGTATTGAATATATGTTGAATTTTATCAAACAGTGTAATCTATTTAGACTATCCCTTCACTCCCCACTTTTTACTTGTCATAAGCTGAATAACAATATTTCCTGAAATGGATCTCACCTGGCTGTGTTGTATTAATCTTAAAATATAATACTGTGTTTTATTTGCTAATATTTTATTAAGTATTTTTGCTTGAATAATTTGAAGTGTGATTGGTCTGTATTCTTAAGACTATGTCTATGCCTTATTCTATTTTGGTACAAGTGGATGCAGGCATCTTAAAGCAATGGGGGTAATTTCTTTGTTTTTCTATGTTCTATAGCAATTTGATAGCACTAGAAATATCAACTGTTTTGAAGACTTGAAAGAATTCACACAGTGAAGCATTCTGAGCTTAGCCATATTACAGAGTGGTTCTGCTAATTTTCTCAATTCTTACATGTCTTTCTCCATCTGTTTTGTGTAGGTTTTCTATCTCTTTTTGGTCAATGTTGATTATTTATATTTTCTTAGAAAATCAGTCATTTCATTCAGGTTTTTGGGGTTTGCAGAAATATTTATATATATATATATATATATACATTTTTTTTTTTTTTTTGAGACGGAGTCTTGCTCTGTTGCCCAGGCTGGAGTGCAGTGGCACGATCTTGGCTCACTGCAACCTCTGCCTCCCAGGTTCAATTCAAGTGATTCTCCTGCCTCAGCCTCCCTAAGAGCTGGGATTATAGGCATGTGCCACCATGCCCGGCTAATTTTTGTATTTTTAGTAGAGACAGGGTTTCGCCATATTGGCTAGGTTGGTCTCGAACTCCTGACCTCAGGTGATCCATCTGCCTCAGCCTCCCAAAGTGCTGGGATTACAGGCGTGAGCCACCGTGCCTGGCGTATTTTATATTTTTGATATTTAATATAGGTATAGACTTTCCTCACTTCTTTTTCATTCTTAATTCTATTACAGATATAGCTATTAATTTACTTTTTAAAGCATCACTTGGGCTTATTTATGTTTTTCTATTTTTAATTCATTCATTTTGCTTTTATACTTTTAAATTAATTTAAACTTTCTTAAGTTTTCTTGTTATTGTGATGTTTAAAATAATCCATGTGTCTTCAATCTGGAAAACTTGAAAACTTATAACGGTATCTTTTGAATGAATTAAATCTTCATGTATATTTGGCATAGATACTACAAGAAAAGAGTGCCTAATTAAATGAGTTATTATGATTCTATAGAATTTTCCTGTGATTATATAGAATATAAAGTTTAAAATTCTGTCAAATCAGTTTAAGAAGTCAAAGCAAATATTTCTGTGTTGTGTACAGGTTGAAAAATATTTTGATTGACTTCTCTTAATAGACTACAAGAAAAGTAGATTACATTTTCCTCTTGCTTTCTATTTCTTTGTGCTATTGCTTATTACTTTTTTTTTTTTTTTTTTTTTGTGACAGAGCCTCGCTTTGTCGCCCAGGCTGGAGTGCAGTGGCCGGATCTCAGCTCACTGCAAGCTCCGTCGCCCGGGTTTACGCCATTCTCCTGCCTCAGCCTCCCGAGTAGCTGGGACTACAGGCGCCCGGCCACCTCGCCCGGCTGGTTTTTTGTATTTTTTTTTTAGTAGAGACGGGGTTTCACCATGTTAGCCAGGATGGTCTCCATCTCCTGACCTCGTGATCCACCCGTCTAGGCCTCCCAAAGTGCTGGGATTACAGGCTTGAGGCACGGCGCCCGGCCGCTTATTACTTTTTTTTAAAGTATCTTCTCCATCATTGACTGACATTTAGTAAACTCATATTGTGCCACACTCCTTGTTCCCCATTCTCTATCAAAATACATCTGACCTAGGATTTCCCTTACTAATAGACTCACTTTCTAACTAAGTGATAGCCTGGCCTGATAAACTCTAAAACATTAATGCTTGGCAATAGTTTAGACTGTTACCTTACTATAAATATTGTCATTTTTATAGAGAGCTTTTGGATTATGGTGTTTTGACCCTATAAAGTTGATGGTAGGGAGACCTTTTGGTGGTGTTTGAATTAAACAGTATCATCTTCTTTAAAACCAACTCTGCAGACTACAAAAATATGTATGAACTTCTTCACCAGCTAATTTTGTAGAGGCATTTTACAAAATCACATTAAGTTGTCTCATTTTTCTTTGCAGCCTGGTGGAATGAAGGCAGGAACATTTGATCCTTACCCATCACATTCTGCTGACCCTTATGTGGCTAAATTGGCAAATATTTCTGGCAAAAACGATAAGATTTTCCACCCACCAGGTGGACCAAAAAGCAGACCAGTTGAAAGTATAATGACTCTGAATGTCAGAAGGTGGGAAGACCTTACGCTTAGCTTACAAACCAAGAAACAATTGTTTCCAACTTTTATACTTCTTCAAAATAGTATCTTTTATTTATATATACTTTTTTAAATGACAAATTTGGGTGACTTTAGACATCTCAGCTCCTTCCACGTACAGGTACCTGCCCTCCCTTGTAGAAGTTCTCCCCTATCTTCTGAAATTCCCAGCTGAAAAAGCTTAAGTTATCTGCACCAAACCATTCTGTGCATAATTTTTAAAGCAAATCTATAGCGCCTCATTATGAGTCATTTGAGACTAGTTAGATATTCATAGTTCAGTTAGCAGTACACGTTAACATTGGCTATTTCTCCAAGGGAGTTTCTTAGCAGTCGTGAGGAATCCTAATGATGCTTGAGAGTTCTGTCTTTAACTTTGAGATAACCTGTGAAAATAGGAAATATTCTGGTTAATTAAAAATGCCAACATAACTATAATGCTTTGAGAAAAAGTGTATTATCAAAGTATCTTCAATTTTATCCAGGTTTTGTATACTCTCAAAACTGAGAAAGTTCTTTGGAGTAAAAACAATCAGTTATTCTGTGTCTAAAGGACACTAAATTTATATTCTTTTATAAAAACAGTAGTACAGCTTTATCACTTGGAGACAGTAATTATAATACTAACATTAGTATTATTCCACAAAAATAAAACTGCCCTTTATTACAAAGACGTATTTCTTTCTTTTTTTTTCTTTTCTTTTTTATTTTTTTGAGACGGAGTTTCGCTCTTATTGCCCAGGTTGGGATGCAATGGCGTGATCTCGGCTCACCACAACCTCTGCCTGCCAGGTTCAAGCGATTCTCCTGCCTTAGCCTCCCGAGTAGCTGGGATTACAGGCATGCACCACCACGCCTGGCTAATTTTGTATTTTTAGTAGAGACGGGGTTTCTCCATTTGGTCAGGCTGGTCTCGAACTCCCGACCTCAGGTGATCTGCCTGCCTCGGCCTCCCAAAGTGCTGGAATTACAGATGTGGGCCGCCATGCCCAGCACAAATGTGTATTTCTGATTGACTACTTGTTAAGTTCTTTGGAACAATGTATTTACCAGCAGAACTAATCAGCTAAAGACAAATTACTTAACATTTTTATAAATTAAAAATACCAGTGCTATGTGTTAACTTTTACCTAACCAGAAATAGGATTTTGAATACCTGAATTCTTTTGGGAAAGAAGACTTCATAGTAAGTTGATACTGTCTTAAAACTTAGATAACTTGGGGTGCCCTAACTTAGATGATGTTCATACTTGTACTACTCTTCTTGCTCATGAGACTGCTGAGAAGATTCTGGGGTCCTGGATACCTAACAATGGCTTTTTTTCACTTGATTCTCTCACTCAACATCCATTTAGAGCTTCAGTATGTATCCAATTTTCTGACTGAATTATTTTAATCTAGTCCATTGCTTAAGTTGAAAAAAAATTTCTGGACATCTTAAACTTTACATCATTCAGGGGCTACCTAGCACTAAATTTTATGTTGAGAGTTTGCAAGATTAGAAAAAATGATCTCAAATAAGGAAAATTTAAAATGTTTACAGTTTGCTACTTCAGACATAATATCTACAGCCCACAACATTTTTTGTGATATACATGATTTTACTGTATTTTATGTACTTTAAGATGCATTTTCTCTAAAAAAAAAAAAAAAAAAATTGAAGTTATCTTCTGGTTTCATGGGGACTAATTAGCTTGAGATGCCATCTAGTTTCAAACATTTGCTTAAAAAACCTTGTAAGGTGGCCATAATCTGCTTTCCTGTTGTCTTTCTTGTTATTTTCGTGCATCTTTTTCTTGAGCCTTATGAAATACATGTACTTTTTTTAACCTACTCTACTACATTGCTGGTAAGGTTGTTCATTCTGCCTTCTATCTTCTATCATCTCTTCTCTAAAGTCTGCTTATATCCTCAGGCGGAGTTCTACTGAACTTCCATCTTGAACCTTTTATGTGTTACAGTCATCCATATATGTTATACCTTATATGATAGTCATTTTGCTACATATAGCTATGTTTGATTTTATATTTTTTCAAAACATTTATCTCAGTATTTCCCAAATGGCAAGTGCATAAAGCATTTGTCAAGTGAAGTTTTTCCTTGAGCACTTGTATGTGTCAGTAGCATTAACTACAGAATGCTGTGTGTATTTCAGTGGCCTCCAGTACTATGACATCTGTATTAAGCCATGTATGCATCTCATGAGGAGTGTTAGAACCAGTGTCTTTCCTATGAATTCAATTTCAGTAATATAGTATCACTGCAATTAACTGGAAGCATAGTACATTCTCATTTTGTGTAAAATAGAATAACCACCCCCCAGACTCCAATACTACTTTGACAAAAGCTCTAAATTGCTATAATACCATCAAATAGAAGTTAAACTATGCAGTTAGTACAAAGTCACTAATGTATGAGATGCTATTATAAGTGAGGTAATGTAGGTGAAATGAAGAGTCCTTCTTAGCTGCAATAATTAGCCTATTCAAGCTTTCCAAGTCTACCATGTCTTGCTGATACTATACATGGGTTTGAAGGAACAGGTTTTGGAAATACATTTTGTCTTTTTTTTCCTTTTTTGAGACGGAGTTTCACTCTTATCACCCAGGCTGGAGTGCAGTGGCATGATCTTGGCTCACTGCAACCTTCTCCTCCCAGGTTCAAGCAACTCTCCTGTCTCAGCCTCCCAAGTAGCTGGTATTACAGGCACCCACCACCACACCCAGCTAATTTTTGTATTTTTAGTAGAGACGGGGTTTTGCCGTGTTTGTCAGGCTGGTCTTGAACTCCTGACCTCAGGTGATCCTCCCGCCTCAGCCTCCCAAAGTGCTGGGATTAAGTGCTAGGATTACAGGCGTGAGCCACTGTGCCCGGCCGGATATACATTTTGAATGGTAGCTTAACCCGTACGGGTTTTATTATAATAAGCTAATATTGATGACGATGATGACCAATTTTTGCATATTTTATCTACTCTTTGTAGCACTTTGGTGACAATTTTGTGGAATGGAAAATTGATTTTGACCTAGCAAAATTCACATTTTCTGAATTAACAAAAACTGATCTGTGTCACTGAACCACGATTCCCCTAGATATTAGGGTAAATGTATGTAATTTAAACTGTTGTCTACAGGAATACTATTCTCTGTGGGCTAGTTGGTAAAGTATTGGACTTAGAAACAGGAAAATATGGAGCTTTTTTCTATCTTTTTAACCTTTAACCTCTGGCAAGCCACCTATCACTACTCTGCCCAATTTCATCTGATAAACAGATGGTAAAATTAGAATTTTTCTCACCACGCCCACCCTCTGATAGACGGAACTTTGTGTGTGGGAAGCGGGCAGTATTTCAGGTTTTCTGTGTGTTCTTTTCTCTGCAGAGAATAAACCTGAGAAAGTTCTATGATGCTGTAGCATATATGTTTGGAGCAGGGAGAAAAAGAAGAATAAGTGATTGTTCTTTTGAAAAATTTGAATTTTATCTTCTGTTTCGTAATTTTGAATTTATTGAAATCTCTTTCTTTTTATAATACATTATCAAATCATTATCCTGAATCAGGTTCTAGCTTTTACCCTAATTTTAAAACCAGTAAACCTTTGGACAGTAGTATTTAAAATTGATTCCATAATTGTTTTCCTTCTTAAATTGTATCTTCTAAGTATATATGGCTTTAATAAAATGAAGTGTTTTAAGTTGATGAGAAAATTTTGGTTTTGGATTGTTAATATGTTACAAAGTATATTAGTTTTAAATTTTTTAATGAAAAAAGTTTTTGTAAGAATGTACAGATAGGCTGGGCTTGGTGGCTCACGTGTGTAATCTCAGCACTTTGGAAGGCCAAGTCAGGCAGATCACTTGAGCCCAGGATTTTTTTTTTTTTTTTTTTTTTTTTTTTTTTTTTTTTTTTTTTTTGAGACGGAGTCTCGCTCTGTCGCCCAGGCTGGAGTGCAGTGGCCGGATCTCAGCTCACTGCAAGCTCCGCCTCCCGGGTCCACGCCATTCTCCTGCCTCAGCCTCCCGAGTAGCTGGGACTACAGGCGCCGCCACCTCGCCCGGCTAATTTTTTGTATTTTTTAAGTGGAGACGGGGTTTCACTGTGTTAGCCAGGATGGTCTCGACCTCCTGACCTTGTGATCCGCCCGCCTCGGCCTCCCAAAGTGCTGGGATTACAGGCTTGAGCCACCGCGCCCGGCCGAGCCCAGGATTTTAAGACCAGCCTGGGCAACATGGCAAAACTCTGTCTCTATAAAAAATATAAAAATTAGCCAGGCATGATGGCACATGCCTGTAGTTTCAGATACTTGGGCGGCTGAGGTAGGAGGATTGCTTAAAAGCCTAGGAGGTTGAGGTTGCAGTGAACTGTGATTGCACCACTGCACTCCAGCCTGGGTGACAGAGCGAGACCCTGTCTTAAAAAACAAAACAAAACAATGTACAGGTATTTGACTTGCACCTATAAAATTAATGTGTGTTTATTTTCCAATGTTAGGGCACTAAATTCAAAGAACTACAAGACTGCTTCAGTACCATCCTATTAGCAACTGGAAGACAAGTAGCTTTCTGGATCTTAACTACGAGTAATTAATTATCAAGAGCTAATTATTTGAAAAAATATAAGATGTTTTGGAGCAGATAGCTCAAGCAGTTAAAAGAAATTTAAGCCTGCAACTCTAATTCTCTTCCTTATTTTCATACTACTACTTAATTAATAAATGCTAATAACACATGGTTGTTGATTTATGTTTTTAGATCTATGTGTCTGAGCAGAACATGTTTACATATTTTATAAAATCCTGAATGCAATCTGTCATTTGCTTTTACTGCTAATGTTAAAAAATTGCAGGGTTGAAGGGGAGGAGTGGAAGACACTGCTGGAAGGGTAGAAAGTACACAATAAATTCTTGCTGTTTCTTCTCAGAAGTATTGAAAATTGGATTGATAGCTATCCAAGTGTCATAGCCTACTAAAGCATTCTTAACATCAAAGGTAAATGTTAGATCCATTTATATTATCACATAGATACAATATATACACATGACATAGTGAGGCAAATGCTTCAGCTTATATGGTAACACGCTTCTATTTGTGACTTACATAAAGCATCAGGTTATTTAGCCAATGGCAGCCCCAGGATGAGTTGAGGGGTTGAGGGGGATGTACGTGTTAGTTGAGTATCTTATAAAAATTGTGAAGTTGGAAGATGGATGAAGTCAGTCTTTGGTGTCCTCCCATGTTCCTCTCTAGCTGTCAAGCTGCCTCACCTGGGGCATCTCACCTAGGTCTCACCCGCTAGTCCCCAAGTTATCTCTTCTCCTTCACCTGCCCTCTTTTAAAAATATCTGCTCTAAGCCAGGCACGGTGGCTCATGCCTGAAATCCCAGCACTTTGGGAGGCTGAGGCGGGTGGATCATGAGGGCAGGAGTTCGAGACTAGCCTGCCCAACATAGTGAAACCCTGTCTCTACTAAAAATACAAAAATTATCCGGGCATGGTGGTGCATGCCTGTAATCCCAGCTCGGGAGGCTGAGGCAGGAGAATTGCTTGAACCTAGAAGGTGGAGGTTGCAGTGAGCCGAGATCATGCCACTGCACCCCAGTCTGGGCAACAGAGTAAGACACCGTCTCAAAAAAAAAAAAATCGGCTCTTAAAAGACATGATTTAAGTATCTTACTGTAATTCATAGTGAGGTATTGATAGCCCTCATTCACCAGGGGCAGGGGCTAGTGGTGTTTGTATTTTAAAAGGGAAATGTAAATTATCTAAATATCAACTAATACATTGGAAGTTATTTTAGATAATGGTGTGATATGGTTTGGCTATGTTCTTACCCAAATCTCATCTTGAATTGTAGCTCCCATAATTCCCACATGTTGTGGGAGGGACCTGGTGGGAGTTAATTGAATCATGGGGGCAGTTTCCCCCATACTATTCTTGTGGTTGTGAATAAGTCTCACAAGATCTGATGGTTTTAAAAGGGGAAACCCCTTTTGCTTGGTTCTCATTTTCACTCTTGCCTGCTGCCATGTAAGACGTGCCTTTTGCCTTCCACCATGATTGTGAGGCCTCCACAGCCATATGGAATTGTGAGTCCATTAAACCTCTTTTTCTTTATAAATTACCCAGTCTCGGGCATGTCTTTATCAGCATTGTGAAAATGGACAAATATGTGATGCTTTCTTAGAACTTGTCTTTCTGCCAGTGCAGGCTGCCTAGAGCCGGAAATCAGACTATAGAAGGCTACAAGACTCTTCTTTTGGGCCTACCCATGTTTTTTAAGTGGAGGGAACTATGTCAAGCCAGACATACATAGCTGGCTTTTGAAGGAGGAGTGCAGATGGTGCAGATAATTTTTACAATTAAGGTTTTAAAGGAATTTTTCATGCCTGCCTCATAACTAATACTGTGCAATTAATATTGTAAAAACATTACCAAGGGTATAATGTGAATCAAAGAGTAATACTGAATACATTTGTCTTCAGAATAGGAATGGCCTTACCAAGTACACATAGGTGAATAAAATCTATGGTTATATATCAATAACGTTACCAAACAAGCCTTATAAATATATTTATTCTTAGGCTGGGTGCGGTGGCTCACGCCTATAATCCCAATTGTTTTGAGATAAGAGTTTTATATTTTCAGATTTTATCGAAATTTATTTTAGATTTAAAAATTATAATTGTTCATTTTAATCTGTCTTTTAACTATAGTTAATTTTTATTAATATGCCTTTTTAAGACAACACACTTCATATCATATTCATAGATGGGAACACTAATCTAATGCTTTCCTGAAGGGTTTTAGCAGCAGTGTGACAATTGACAGACCTTATCTGGATTTTATATAAATGTATTTTGTCAGTTTACAGAAAACCAAATATGGAACCAGCAATGGGAATAATGAGATATGTAAAATGATGAAGATTTCTCTAAGCATTGGTAGAGGAAAGCATGCACACACGTTTGATCTGACGGGTGCAAACTAGTTATGATGCCTGTGGATTATTTTCTTACAATTATTGCCTCTTCTTTTAACTTTGAAAATGTAACAATACAACATGAGGTAGTTTCCTGTGAAACAGCTTTATTCCTCAGACTCAGCCACGACTCTGGTGTCCCCTACTGACAACTTACACATCTAGTTATCTACTCTCCTGTTACGATGCCTGTATGACATGAGTAGTTTTCTGCATCCATCATCAGTGAGTAATGGAAGAAATAAGCTTGCTTAGCCAGACATCAGCCTCTGCTACAAACCGTCTACTTACATCTGTTCAAGGCTCAAATCTGAAAGAATAATTGTGGATGTTGACCTAACATGGAAGAAAGGCTTAACTTTAAGGGAGACGCTCTAGTAAGAACTGTTAAGCAGAGAGAAAGTTAAGCAGTAGCACCTCAAGAAAGTTAAGCAGTAGTACATTATAGTTTTTGAAATCTTATCCTGCTTCTTCAGAGACTGCCTGCTCCTTTTGTATATAAATGTGGAACATGCATTAAGAATAATAAGCCAAGTTTAAGGCCGGGCTCGCTGGCTCACGCCTGTAATCCCAACACTTTGGGAGGCCAAGCTGGGTGAATTACTTGAGGTCAGGAGTTCGCGACCAGCCTGATCAATATAGTGAAACACTGTCTCTATCAAAAATACAAAAATTAGCCAGGCATGGTGGCGGGCAACTGTAATCCCAGCTACTGGGGAAGCTGAGGCAGGAGAATTGCTTGAACCTGGGAGGTGGAGGTTGCATTGAGCCAAGATTGCACCACTGCACTCCAGCTTGGACAACACAGTGAGACTCCATCTCAAAAAACAAAACAAAACAAAACAAAAACCAGGTTCAACCTATTACTATTATAGCTGTCTATAGTAGAGCAAATTAACTTCTTAAGACTCTTGTATTATCTGCCATCTGTATTATCTACCTGGAAGAATTATGAAAACCGAATTTAAAATATTTTATAAGCTGTAAAATAAATAAAAAATATGTATCAGTCTATTAAGGTTGGGTACAGTGGCCCACACCTGTAATCCCGGCATTTTGGGAGACCAAGGCAGGAGGATCACCAGAACCCAGGAGCTTGAGGCTGGGCCACATGGTGAGACCCTGTCTCTAAAAACAAACAGACAAAAACAAAACAAAACAAAAACAACCACTAGATCATTATCCATCAAATAATGTGTTGTAAATAAGTTGTAAGGTAATTTGTTAATTTGAATTTTCATCAATTATAACTGAATTTTCCCTTGTGGTATTTTGTTACAATGTCAAAAGTAAGTTAGTAGCATTATATAACACTTATATAATGCAATGTGCCAGATACCATTCCATGTGCATTCCATATTAATATTTTAAATTATTAATCTCTTAATCTACATCTAACAACAAATGGAGTTAGAGAAAGACGAACTAATTTGTCCAAGTTAGCACAACTAGCACTGGCAAAGCCACAGAGTCTTGCTTGTTTTTCTTTTTTTTTTCTGAGACAGGGTCTTAGTCTTTGTCGCCGAGGTTGGAGTGCAGTGGTGTGATCATGGCTTACTGCAGCCTCAACCTCCCAGGCTCAAGCAATCCTGCCACAGCCTCCTGAGTAGCTGGGACCAGAGGCATATGCCACCACACCTGGATAATTTTTCAAAGTTTCTATGGAGACAAGGTCTCCCTATGCTGCCCACACTTGTCTCCAACTCCTAGGCTCAAACGATCCTTCCACCTCAGCCTTCTCGCTTTTTTTTTTTTTTTTTTGAGACGGAATTTCGCTCTTGTTGCACAGGCCAGAGTACAAAGGCGTGATCTCGGCTCACTGCAACCTCTGCCTCCTGGGTTCACGCCATTCTCCTGCCTCAGCCTCCTGAGTAGCTGGGATTACAGGCGCCTGCCACCACGCCCAGCTAATTTTGTATTTTTAGTAGAGACAGGGTTTCACCATGTTGGTCAGGCTGGCCTTGAACTCCTGATGTCAGGTGATCCGCCCACCTCAGCCTCCCAAAGTGCTGGGATTACAGGAGTGAGCCACCACGCCTAGCCTCTGGCTGCTTTCAAGTTATATTAGTCACTCTACAGCCTTTACCAACATTAGAGAGCAGGGTAAGATGGAGGTTACTTACTTGTAGGAAATCAACTATACAACACATGTTAGTTTACAAGAAAAAAGACTGAGAGGACCTGTTTCCAGTTTATTCCTCCTCACACCTTATTAAGGGGGCAGGCTATAAGCCTATGGGAGATAGCTAGAAAAACATATATTATCCTCCCTCCCCCCAATATATATATTTCCAAAAATCTTCATAAAGCAATTTGAAATCATTACACTACTGTTAGAAAGTGACCTAAAATGGTCGGGCGCGGTGGCTCATGCCTGTAATCCCAGCACTTTGGGAGGCTGAGGCAGGAGGATCACTTACGGTCGGGAGTTTGAGACCAGCCTGGCCAACATAGTGAAACCTCGTCTCTACTAAAAATACAGAAATAAGCTGGGCATGGTGGCACATGCCTATAGTCCCAGCTACTCAGGAGGCTGAAGCAGGAGAATAGCTTGAACCCGGGAGGCGGAGGTTGCAGTGACCTGAGATGAGGCCACTGCACTCCAGCCTGAGCCACAGAGCAAGACTCTGTCTCAAAAAAAAAAAAAAGAAAGAAAGAAAGAAAGGAGGGAGAGAGGGAGGGAGGGAGGGGAGGAGGGAGGGAGGAAGAAAGGAAAGAAGGAAGGAAGGAAGGAAGGAAGGAAGGAAGGAAGGAAGGAAGGAAGGAAGGAAGGAAGGAAGGAAGGAAGGAAGGAACCTAAAATGTCATCTCGTCTAAACTTTGCTGTTGTTAAGAGATGGGGTCTCACCCTGTCACCCAGGCTGGAGTGCAGTGGCACAATCATAGCTCACTGCAACCTCAAACTCCTGAGGTCAAGTGATCCTCCTACCTCAGTCTCATGAGTAGCTGGGACTACAGGTATGTACCACCCCATCCAGCTAATTTTGTCTAAACTTCTTGATACTTAAAACTCCTTATAACATTTGTACAGAGTGAAGGCCCAGCCTATGCCTAATAGTCTAGTGTAATGGCAGCCTGTTAATTCATCATTCATTTAGCAAATGTTGAGTGCTTGCTATATTCCAGGCATGGCTCTGGGCACTGGGATTCAGCAGTAAACAAAACAGACAAAGGTAGGTTAAAAGTAAAAGGATGTGCCTAACTTTTCAGTTATATTGCTTGTTTTATATTGTCAATGTTTTTTAATACTAACACTCTATTTTGTAACCACAATTCTCATAGTTCTTTAATCTTAATTTTGTATTTAAATGGATATAGTGCTCACCATTAGTTATTTTCTTAATGCTTTAGTTCTTTGATTTATATTTGATTTCCAGGATTTACTAATCCATTTTCATGGTATATATTCATTATTTAACTATTCAGAGTTTCTCTTACTGATTCATCATTACAAAATAAATATAAAAGCATGCAAAAAGATATACTATGCAAACACCAATCTAAAGACAACTAGAGGGGCTATATTAATATCAGAGACTTTAGAACAAGGAATACCCCTAGGGATAAAGAGGGTTATTTCATAATAATAAGGGTATCAGTTTACCAAGCGGACATAATAGTGCTAAATGTGTGTGCACGAATAAAAGAGCTTTGGCCGGGCATGGTGGCTCATGCCTGTTATCCCAGCAATTTGGGAGACTGAGGTGGGTGGATCACCTGAGGTCAGGAGCTCGAGACCAGTCTGGCCAACATGGTGAAACCCCATTTTTACTAAAAATACAAAAATTGGCCAGACATGGTGGTGGGCGCCTGTAATCTCAGCTACTCAGGAGGCTGAGACAGGATAATTGCTGGAACCCGGGAGGTGGAGGTTGCAGTGAGCTGAGATTGTTCCATTGCACTGCAGCCTGGGCTGACAGCACTAAGACTCCATCTAAAAAAAAAATAATAACAGTAAAATAAAATAAAATAAAATAGCTTTAAAACACATTAAACAAATTTATAGAATGAACAAATCAACTTCTCTATTCCTCTATCAGTAACTGTTAGAACAAGCAGACACCAGATCAGTACAGACATAGATTTGCTCAATCCTGTCAACACGTTTACTTAGTTGACATTTATAGAACACTCCAGTTCACCTGAAACATCAACCAAGACAGACCATATTCTGGGCAATAAAACATGTCTCCATAAATTAAATAAGATTATAGAGCATGTTCTCTGATCAAGACAGAATTAATTAGAAATCAATAAAAGAAAAATCACTGAAAATCTCCAAACATTTAGAAATCAAGCAACTCACTTCTAATCCATTGGGTCAAAGAATAAATCACAAGTGAAAACGAAAATATTTTGAACTGAATGAAAATGAAAACATACCAGACTCTGTGGCGCAGTTAATGTGGGTACGAAACTAGTGAAGGAGCCAATTAGCCCCAGATAACCCAAAGGAATGAAATTACTAAATAGGAACAGAAATCAATGGAATAAAAAACAAAGCGGCGAGAAAAATCAATGAAATAATAAGCTGATTTTTTAAAAGAAAAATAAAATTGCTAAAACTCTAGCAAGAATGATAAAGAAAAAAGAACCCCCAAATTACCAATGTCAGAAATTGAAGAAGGGACATCGCTGTAAGTCCTTCGAATGTTAAAATGCTAATAAGGAATATTATGAACAACTTTATGATAATACATTTGAGAACTTACATGAAATGTACAAATTCCTCAGAACATACAAATTATCAACCCTCACTCAAGAAATAGAAAATCTGCATGGTTCTACATTAATAGAAATCATTTAGCAATGTAAAACCTTCCCATTTAGAAAAACCCAGGCCCTCTGGTGGATATTTACATATTACATATCTTCCAAATATGTATGAGTATTACATATTTAAATATTTAAGGAAGGAATAATATCACACCAATCCTACACACATTCAGAAAATAGAGGAGGGGAAACCCTTCCCAACAGGATTTTCCCGATACCAAAGCCAGACAAAGACATTACGAGAAAATAAAACAGACCAACATCCTTCTGAATATAGAAGCAGAAATCCTTAACAAAATATTATCAAATTGAATCCGGGAATATATAATAAAAGAATAATACAACATCACCTAGTGGAGTTTATCCCAGGAATTCAAGGTGAATATTTCAAAATTAACATAATTTACCATATTGACAGATTGAAGGAGTAAAACAGGATCACCTCAATAAACGCAGGAAAAGCACTGCGCAAAATTCAACAAGGAACATTTGAATAGCGGTCTTGGAAGACAGAGTGTCTCTGGAGCACAGGACAGGTGTGTGCCACCTTGCAAGCTAGAGATTGTGTTTCCTGTGGAGCCAGGGCAGGCATGCTTATTGTCCAGCGCAATGTTTCCACCTACAGCAAAGGGCAGGCATCTTACTAGCCATTATCATATTTGGGTTTCTTTTTTTTTTTTTTTTTGAGACGGAGTCTCGCTCTGTCGCCCGGGCTGGAGTGCAGTGGCCGGATCTCAGCTCACTGCAAGCTCCGCCTCCCGGGTTCCCGCCATTCTCCTGCCTCAGCCTCCCAAGTGGCTGGGACTACAGGCGCCCGCCACCTCGCCCGGCTGGTTTTTTGTATTTTTTTTTTTAGTAGAGACGGGGTTTCACCGTGTTCGCGACGCGGTTTCACCGTGTTCGCCAGGATGGTCTCGATCTCCTGACCTCGTGATCCGCCCGTCTCGGCCTCCCAAAGTGCTGGGATTACAGGCTTGAGCCACCGCGCCCGGCCTAGTAATGTTTGGGTTTCTAAGCTCGCTCTCTCCTGTAATGCAACCCACTGTGTGATCCTCTTTATGCTGCTTATAGAAATTGGGGCTTGGAGAACCAATGCAGACATGCTGATACTCTGACTCCTGCTATTGTAACAAACTCTCCTCTATCTCTCACTCAGGAGTCTTGTGCCTTCCACCAGAACCCACAAAACTGTAGCAGGCTAAAATATGAGCTTACTAGTTGAGTAAAATCTCACCTTCGCCACTGTTCTTGACAATATAAAATATATACCTAATTCCAATTTCTGATTTTAAAAACTAGTCTAATCAATTACCAGGTTAATGTAATCATATAATTTAAAATTGTTTTGTGGGGGGGAAAAAGTACTTGGACAAAGGTTTTGAAACATTGATTTTAGCAGTTTATTTATAGATCTTGGATGGAAGCAATTGATATAGTTTACTTGGAATTCCTAGAGTAAAAAAAAGAATTCTTTTAAGGTGGGAGTACTACTTATACTTTAAAATAATAATTAACTCCCTCTTGTTCACTGCCAAAGTTGCTTTGTACACATACAATGTACCTAATTAATATAAATAAAATTAAATTTTATCTAGAAAAATTTCCTAAATAATTTCACTGTATAATACATTAGATACAAATTTTACACAACAAAATTGTATTCATCTTAAAGTTTCCTCCTTATTTCTGTACTCTGACTAGCGCCCAATAGGCTAAAAGAATCTTAAATACATCTCTACTAATCTACCAGGACTTGCGTACCTTTCAAATCCGAAGCCAAAGGCCTACTCCGAGGACTAGAAGCATCTTCACGAATATAGTTGTCAAAATGGAATTTCTCTCTTCTTGAAATATAAGTTGATTTTGAAGGGTCATCATGCTGACTACAAATTTTATCACTTAAACTTAAATATTCTCGTTGAAGGTTCCGCATCTCAAATTCCAAGGTATCCCTTTCATTTTCTATGCTTCTTACATAATTTTCTAAAAGTATTTTGTCTTCAGTAAGTCTACTGATGCTGTTTTCAAATTTTACATTTTCTTGACTATGTTTCTTTAGTTCTTCTTTTAGAATCTGATTATCTGTTTTGGTTTCCATTACCATTTTTGATAACATTTCACATTCCTTGCCAATTTCCGACAAGCTGTTCTTATAAATACTTGCTTCTGATTTTGCGTTTTTTATTTCTTGCAGAAAATTCTCTTCTGCAGTAGATTGGTAGGTTTGAATATTCTCAATTTCTCTTTCCATAATTTGTCTGGCAGCAGCAGATTCTTGTAATGTTGTTTCAAGGTTGAGTTTTTCATCTTTAATTGTTTCTATTATTTGAAGAAGTGTCTCTTGTTCGGTTTTTGCCAATCTTTCTTTCTCTTTTAGCTGCATTATCTCTAGCTGGTTTTCTTTTAGTTCATTTTCAAGTGAGCTTTTTTCTTTTAGAAGCTGGTCTGTTTTTTTCTCTAATATTTCTTTTTCATCTTGTATCAATAGAATAGTGGTTTTCATTGCTTCCATTTCTATACTCATTCGATTATTTTCATTATTGACAATGGCCATATCACTTTGAGTTTTGTGTTCCTTACTTTTTAGTTGATCTAATGCTTCCATCATTTGTTGCTTCTCTAAAGAAAGTTGTATGTTTTTTTCCTCTAGAGTTTTATTTTGGCCTTGGAGAACATTATATTTACTAATTATTTTTTTAAATTCTTTAAGACACTCTTTGCTGTCTTCTTCTGCTTTACTTAACTTAGACTGAATAGTACTCTTTTCTTCAACCAGGTTCTTAAGTTGCTTTTCATATGTTTCAACTTTCTGTATAAGAGATTGTGTGGTAAAGATAAGAGGTTTCATTTTGGACTTAAGTTTCAGATTTTCATTCTCCAGTTCTGTTACTTTTTTCTGTATCTGCACAGATTCTTTTAGGTAATCCTGTAAGTACTGAATTTTTGCAACACACTGCTCAGTAACGGAGTTCGCTTTGGAAGTTTTCTCATTTTCAAATATTATCGAGCCTTGTTTTACTAAAAATGGTTGTCTTTCTTTGTCCTGCATTTCGTGTTTTGTTTGGTCGAGGAATGACAGTGTGTATCTTGGAACTCTGGAATGGAATTTTAAATCTGTAATATTTTTGCCAGTGATGGGAATTTCTTTATTGTTTTTCTCATTTCTCTTTCCCCTGTGTGTTTCACTCTTGGACAATTTTTTACATTTTCTACAAAAATGTACATGGAATTTTGACACAGTTTCCCTGAAGGGGAGTAATTTGTTTACTAATGCCTCTAATTCTGAGATTCTCTTTGATTTTATATCTTCATTGAAGTTACCGTCCATGTTTTCTTCCTTAATAAAGTTCATTTTTTCCTGGTGAATAGGGGACAGGTCATATTTATCATTACTTTGAACATTTGGATCAGTTTTGAAAGTCTGAAGTTCATTTGCAAGTGCCACTTCCCTACCGTGTGCCTTTTGGAGCTCTCCTTTCATTTGTTTGCTAGAATGGCAAATGTCATCTGAATTTTCACAAAATCCATGCTTGAGAAAAGGCACAGTAATTTTGGATTTATCCAGAATTACCGTATCAGCTTGAGACATCACATTTTGAGGTGCAGTAGGTAGAAAATGATAAAAGTTATTGTAATTCTTCAAGATGTCAGAATTTTCTGAAGGGTGTATAATTATGTCTGAAGATAAATTGTCTGTTGAAGTTCTCAGAGTTAAAGTGTCCTCGAAATGTATCTGGGATGGAACATTTATACTTTGAGAGAGACTGTTGACACTATCACCACTTAATTTTTCTTCCACTGAATGAAATGTCTTGGAATCCTTAAAATGACGACTTTTCTCCAGAGAAAGGTTTTCTTCTTGATTCTCTGTAGGCTGTAACAAGAAGTACACTATAAACGTATTGTCATTTGCCACATGTCCAAGCAGTACAGATAATATTTTGTGGAGGATTTATTTATTTACCCTAGACAAGCATTTTACCCATTTCCACAGCAAAGGAGCATAACAAGTATGATTTATTTTCTCCAACAGTTGTTTTGAGATCTGTAACTCTGGTCTTCACAATTTGCTTAGAACTTGCTCTTATTTTCTTTGGGGTAAGATACATGGGCCAACTCCTCAATTTCAGAAATATAGAAATTTAGCGTCCTTCAAGAGGCCATCATAGGTAGGTGGGGAAGATGAAACCGATAGGTCAAATGGGAGTTTCAGGCAAATGAATGTTTCTAATTCTGAGCTATTTGTTAACCTTAGCTTGCACTCCTTTCAGGTGATTTTAGGACTGTGACTATCCCGGAAGTGTGAATTCGAGTCAGTGTGGACACAGTGATGGTAACTTTGGTTTGGAGCTTTTCTAGGGAATTTACCACGTCACTTAGACCTACGTCAATCCTAAGTGAATAGATTAGCTATAAAAACTGCCTTGTATTTGAATTTACTTGGGAATCTTTCGGGATCTGAACGAAGTCAAATGTCCCTTCCAGATGCTCAGGAGAAATGGGCAAATTGCAGAAGAACAGAGGTAAAAAAACACACATCTTTTAAGGGTTTCAGGACTGGACTTTCCTTATTTTCATCTCTGATGGTCCATTTTTCCTATAACAAAGGGGATCACGTAAAGTGAAAGGAACTGATGGTAGTCACGTTTTGAAGTACCTACATAGAGAAATGATTTCTATAGAATAACATACCAAATTCTTTTCAATGCGCGCACCAAACACCAGATTTTTTTCTGAGCTAAATTGTGGGTTTTCTACTTCAATAATACTTTTGTTCAATATTTCACTGATTTCCGACTGTACCTGTAAAAGTTGAGAAAAATTTGATTTCAGATTTGTAAACTTATGAATGTACAGGAATAATAGACGTTATAATTAAAAGGTGTGTTTAAATTTCCTGCCCATAAAGTCTTTCCCATCGTATAGAATATAAATAAAAGCTACTTAATTTATTGTAATCTTTATCATTAATCTTTAAGAAAATTATGCCTTAATTGTTATAAAGTCAGAAACAATTTAGTAAAACAAAGTTTTATGAACTATATTCAAATGATTTTAGATGTCTGATTTTTACATTGTTGAATAAGAGACCTTTGGAATCTATTCTGTCCCCTTTAGGAGGAGTTATCTTCCCTTCCCATTTCCCTGCAGGTGCTTTTAGTATAAGAACATTGGGATGAAGTTTATACTGGGTCTTTAGTGAATTTGTGGGTGTTACATACCCCCAATATCCATACTCCAGCCCTCTGTTTATACTTCTCCTTATTTCTTCTGGATGAAGTGTGGTTATGGTAGTATTGATTCTGCCTCTGACTCCCAGGAGCACCTGACTGAGCGCTAACCAGTCAGGGAACAGTAGCCACCTGACAGTGATTGGTTCAAGCACTGCTTGTGACCCAGTCGAGATCAATCTGAATCAGGCCAAGAACCTCAGTCTAAACTATTATGAGCAAAGTGTAGCCGGGTGCGGTGACTCACGCCTGTAATCCCAGCATTTTGGGAGGTTGAGGTGGGCAGATCACTTAAGGTCGGGAGTTCAAGACTAGCCTGGCTAATAGGGTGAAACCTGGTCTCTACTAAAAATACAAAAATTAACCAGGCATGGTGGTGGGCACCTGTAATCCCAGCTACTCATGAGGCTGAGGCAGGAAAAGTGCTTGAACCCAGGAGGCAGAGGTCACAGGGAGCCAAGATCATGCCACTGCACTCCAGCCTGGGCGACAAGAGCGAAAACTCCTTCTCAAAGCAAAGTGTACTCTCTTTTCTGACTTGACTTTGGAAGGAAAAAAAACTAGACCTTCTAGCAGATCTTCTACCGCCACAGGGAGTCTGAGAATCCCGTACTGTGGAAAGCAGAGTCAGGATACAGAGTGAGACCTGTTCTGACAACACAAGACCTGATCACGCGGACTCAGCCATCCTGAAGTGGGCTCTCTCCAGGACTTTCATTTACTTGAGCTGTTAAAGTGCATTTTTTCCCTAAGCCAGATTGAATTAGATTTTATGTCACTAACGATGAGGGTCCCTATTTGTAGTCTGTATATGGACTTTAAACATATATTTAAAAAATCAGCGACTGCTGCGTGTTTTGGCTTGCTTCCAAACACAAGTGAAACAGAGAGAAGAATGTAGTTTCCTTAAAAGAAATTTTGAGCCTAGAATATGCTGTGACCTCTATTATTAAATTCTGTGTCAGCTAATCCATTGGCTAGTGACCGTCAGCTTAGAAGATGGGATGATACTTTAAGGTTAGGTATTTCATACATAGATTAAAAGAAACATACCATGCTGACATTCTGCAAAGTCTGCATTCGCAAAGCCTGAAACGATTCCAACTGATGCTGAAGGACCTATGACAAAAGTAAGAAATTGAATATTTTTAGGTAGGTAAACATATTATTGAATTGTTATGATTTCATGTCTCCCAAAGTTGCCTATTACTTGAAAGGATCCCATGAGGGTCAGGTGGTTCACATTGTTAGTCATTTTGCTAACTCTCCAATGTGCTTTCATGGAGATCTTTGTGAGGATAAAGTGGGAGAACCTGCATGCATTTAGGGAGTATTTGTTCTGAAAAAGATCAGCCTTTACCCAGAATTTTGGAGATAATAAAATGAAATAGAGACTCACTTTCAATGCTGATTGTGGTTGGATTTGGTGTTCTGATTCTGCTATGCAGCCATATTCTAAGAAGCAAAATTGAAAAACCATGTGAGCTAATTCTTAAATTTTATTTTGTAATACCTGTAATAGAAAGCGGTCTCCGAACTCTCTTGGATAGTGAGGCAGAGATAATGAGAACTTCTGATATTCACACTGTGCTAGTCCCACAATAAGCTTAAGTGATCATTCTCGCTTGACTTAATATATCCACTTGAGGCTGTAATAGTGTCTTTACTTTTAGAGTACACCATTAATTTGCAACACCACACTTAAAACTCTGAAAAACTCAAATATCAAATATCTTTGTTTCTGGGATATAAATTACATTAAAAAAAAAAAAAAAAACTAATACACCTCATGTTATGGGAGACCCTTGGCAAAGTAGTATATAGATAGGCCTCAGTTTCTATGAAATTTCTATGACACTTTTCCCCTTATGGAAACCAAGTTGGATCAACAGCGTATTTTTTGTCTTTGTCTTAGCACAGTACCCACACGTGGCTTCTCTTGGGAAGGGCAGTTTCACATTCGTGGTCTTTAGATCCCCTCTTGGCCCTGTATGAATGGGCCTGGGCCTGGAACACGTCTTTACCAAGAGGACTCTTTCTAAAGTCCTCACAGCCTGTGCTGGACTTGCTGCCATGTGTGGGGATAGCACTCCCTGCTTCAGACTCAGTGTGTACTCCTTTGTTCTGCTTAAGTATGTGTCATATGATACCTGGCCAACCCCACTACTCTATCTGTCCCCTGCTAGACAGACTGCAGACGGGCCAGGAGGGGCCTCTGGCTATGGGGAACTAACACCCACTACTGAGGCTGATCTTGCTCCGTCTCTTCATCTCTTCGCTCTGTGAGTAAAGTGTTGTTCCATCTGGTGCCTGACTGTTGTGTTTTGCTTGGTGACTCTGATACTGAGACACAGTAGACAGAAGTGTTCCAACTTCTTTTGATAATAGGCAGAATGTCACTTGCTTGATACCTTCCTGAATAGAGTATAGATCTGCAACAGGGGAGACTACACCATGTTTGCAAATTTCCTTACATTCCTCTTCGTCTGCATGTCAGGCTGCTTGCTTTGTCAACTTTTTATTAAAGAGTGTATTAATAAAAGCTTTCAGTGTCCTAAGTAAAATGTGAGCTATGATGGAATGTTCCTTAGGCTGATAATTTCTGCCCTAAGTTTTTAAAGAGGTCAGTGAATCTCCTTTGGATTGGCAGACTGACAGATGTTAGAGAAGCTGCTTGCAAAGTACGGCACCCCTATTGCCCTCTGACCCTCACCACCAAAGGGGCAACGCTGGTTTGGAGCCTGGAGCTGCCTGGCTATTGAAGAACCCAGCCTTCAGTCAGAGGGCGGGGAGGGAGGCCAAGTCTGTCTGGGTCTTGCTTAGCTTTGCCTCTTCTTGGGAATAAAATGGCAGCTAAACTCCTGGTATCCTGAACTGTTCATCTAAAAAATAAGGAACTGAAGGAAGGCCCAGACCAGCATAGGAAGGAAACACGAAGTTTTTCAGACTCTAAAGTAATCTCTTCTAATGAACTTAACCAGAGCAAAGTGCACATCGGAAAGAATATACCACCTAGAATCCCGCCACCCACAACAAACTGCTGTTAGTTTTAGGTGCCATCTTGCAGTCAGCTCTCTACGCACATATGTGGACGAAGTGGAGTCCTTTTATACATCAATGGTATTTTACATAAATAGTACCCATATTTACTTGAATTTAAGAGAATTTTTAAAACTGCAAGTAGTGGAAATTATTTCTAGTATTTAGATTTTTTTTTTTACTACATGAGAGATATTATTTTCTAAGAGATCCCTGTAAACTAATGAAAATTAACATGAATTGAGATTGAAATCTTTATTGTTTCAATGACAAAAAGTTCTATTGTATTTTTTTGACTGACTCCCTGCCAAGAGAGATGAGAAAATTAGCATTCTATTTCCTTCGATGTCTACTTCCCTCTTTTCATATTTGCTAGTTATATGATTTATACACTGTGAAGTTTTATGTTTACATTCTGTTCTGTAACCGTAATTTCCACACAGCTCTTTATTTAAACACAAAGATAGGATATCATTCTCATAAATATTTTCAGCCTTCAATTTTATTCTGAATGATGCAACTGTTCAACATTCTCTCTCCTTCCTATACCTACAGCAATAGCTTCCTTTTTCTGTACAGATTTTCTTTCATTAGGAAGATTTGCAAGTTCAAAGCTAAATATAAGATTCCTTTAGCTAAAATCAAATAAGAAATATAAGACCAAAAGAAATGTACAGACTTAATAAAGGGATATAGTACATCAAAGATTTTAAAGAAAACAATGGGATTTATACATGTTGTCTACATCTATTTTTCATCTTCCACCTCTTCTACCTTTTTTGGCCTCAGCGTGATTGCACTGTTACTAGGCAGCTTAATGAACCCACGGGAGCACAAGATGAGGACACGTCGGAGCAGGAGATGGGGCTAGATTATGCAGGGCCTCCAGGCCAAGCTGAGTGGGTTGGCTTTTCCTTCAAGTAAAATGGGGAACTTTCGAAGGTTTCCATCATGGGAATGATCTCCTCTGACTGAAAAGTTTACAGGTCACTCTGATACATGATAATGGATTATGGGGTGGGAGTGAGAAGGCAATTGCAGGGCTATTGCAATAATCCAAGTGGAGATGAAGATATCTTGGACTGGAATGGTGGTGGGGAAAATGGGGAAAAGTAGGTGGATTCAGAACACATTTTGGAGATGAAGCCAGCAGCGTTGCTGGAGGATTCATTGGGGCCAGGAGAGAGGAATGAAGGATGACTCCTTGGTTTTTGGTGAGAGCAGATGGATGAGTAATGATGTCATTTACTGGGGGAAAACAGTAGAGTAGGAACATACTTTAGGAGAAAAACATTTTTAGATATGTTAAGGCTAGGTTGTCTGTTAAACATCATAGGAGAGATATCCAGTAGCCAGGTGGGTCTACCAGTGTATGGTTCATGGGAGCAGCAATGAACACATCATTCAACATGGGTGGGCTGGGTGCGGTGGCTTACACCTGTAATCCCAGCACTTTGGGAGGCCGAGGCAGGCGGATCATGAGGTCAGGAGATCGAGACCATCCTGGCTAACAAGGTGAAACCCTGTCTCCACTAAAAATACAAAAAATTAGCCTCGCGTGGTTGCACGTGCCTGTAATCCCAGCTACTCAGGAGGCTGAGGCAGGAGAATTGCTTGAACCTGGCAGGTGGAGGTTGCAGTGAGCCGAGACTGTGCCACTGCCCTCCAGCCTGGGCAGCAGGAGCGAAACTCCATCTCAAAACAAACAAACAAACAAACACGGATGTCACTGCTGGCCATGCGGAAGGACATGCATAGAAGCCCGAAGGAAGTGCTTGAGGAGAGAATGGAACGTGGAGATTGGTGGGCATGGAGAATAGGTAGCTCTCTCTAGTTTCACTGTGGAAGGGACGACAGAGCATCCTGGAAGAGATGTGAAGTTGAAGAGGGAATTTTTTTTCTTTTTTTGAGATGGGGTCTCACTCTGTTGCCCAGGCTGGAGTGCAGTGGCGCCATCTTGGCTCACTGCAACCTCCACCTCCAAGGCTCAAGCGATCCTCCCATGTCAGCCTCTGGAGTAGCTGGGACCACGGGTGTGTGCCACCACATCTGGCTAAAGGAATTTGTTTTGTTTGGTTTTGTTTTTTTAACCACAAGACATTCTAACATCCTTGTTTGCTGCTGGAATCACATAGCAGAAAGGGAGAAAAGCAATAATTCTAGACAATGAGGGAGGCTAATTGCAGAAGCTGGGTACTTGAGAATTCCACAGGAGATGAGATCCAAAGGAAATCACTTTTGATTGATCAAGGACAATTCTTCCATTGAAATGGGAGAAGACCTAGAATACGGGTTTCACAAATGTGAAGGGTGAGAATGAAGGAGTTTGGGTCTGAGTGCTTCTACTTTTTTCATAAAGTGTGGGACCATGTTACAAGGGGAGAGGCCAGGGAGAAAGGTGTTAGAGATTTGAGAACAGGAGGAGTGAAATAGCTTTTCTTGCAGAGGGTTTGAAAAAGAATTTGCTGTGGAACTAAAGTAAGTTTTCCCAATAGCATTGAGGACTCATTTTAGATTCATGGCATGACTCAAAAGTTAGTGTTTTTCTCCAGCAATGATTCCGTGCAGGCAGAGAACAGGCAGGGAGTTGGATTCATCTATTTTTAAAAACTTTTAACATAACTTTCTGTTTTTCTTGTGAGTTTCAGAGATGTTGGCTGCTACTTATTCGCAAAGGAAAGGTAATTTAAAAACTCAACAAAACTTAGTCACACAGAATTATGTGATTCTAGAATTGGAAGGGAAATTATCCAAGAACCCAGGAGATAAAACACAATCACACTTCATCATTTATCAAGTCCCTGCTAAAATTACAATATTGGGAGGCATATAAACAAACTGAAAACAGGGTCCCACCCACCAAGATTAGAGTTTATTGGGAATGTAAGGAATAGTACTCATCTTACATTCAACTTAAAATTTCCAGCTGTTTCATATTTGTGTCAAAAGTGAAAAACAAGAGAGTCATCAATGTGATGACTTTTGAGGTAATTTTTATTCTGAGCCTGCAAAAAATATTGTATTCAATGTATACAAAAAGTATCGACTGCATACCTGTAGCAAACAGACCAAGAGGAACAAATACGTCCTGAAAATGCAACAGGATAATGATTCTATATAGGATGTCAGGCTCTCTGCAAGCTTTATAATTCTCAGGTTCTTCTCATTGCAACCTCTGCCTCGCGGGTTCAAGCGATTCTCCTGCCTCAGCTTCCTGAGTAGCTGGGACTATAGGCATGTGCCACCACACCCGGCTAATTTTTGTATTTTTAGTAGAGATGGGGTTTCACCATGTTGGCCAGGCTGGTCTCAAACTCTTGACCTCAGGTGATCCTCCTGCCTCGGCCTCCCGAAATGCTGGGATTACAGGCGTGAGCCACCATGCCTGGCCGCAGGTTCTAATACTGAGTTCTGCTGTGACAATTCAAGTTCATTTCTAGACGTCCCTGTCTTACAAAGCTTTGTGAGGTGTGACACCCTCTGTATGAGGCTTTGTCACAGTCATTATGCAAAGAGCTATGCAGCAGGTTGCCTGCTGCCCAGATGTGAATTCTAGCTTTGCCACACACTTGCAGTGAGGGGTAACTGCAGGCAAGTGTCCAGTTTGTAGGTAAAGTCCTTATTGAGTGCACGGCACATAGTGAATGCTCAAGAGACATGAAGTCATTGCTGCAGAGGCGATATGATGATTATTTGGTAAATTCAAAATTTCTAGTCAAGATGGAGGGAAGAGAAACCTTTTCAAAATTCTCCAGTGCTTCTCAATTTTCTCAGAATAAATCCCAAATTCATACATGGAACTACAAAGCGCGCTCTTGGTTCCTCCCTCCTGCCCTTCCCTATTTGTTCTGCTCCATTTACAAGAGCTGTTCCTCAATCACACCAGCCACACTCCCACCACAGGGTCTTTGCAGTTGCCATTCTCTCTGCCTGCAACGCTCTTTCCCTAGAAATCCGCACAGATTGCTTCTTTACCTCCTTCTGGTCTTGGCTCAGATGTGACCTGCCGAGTGAGGACTTCTCCCACCACCCTGTTTAAAATGACACGCTTCCCACCCACCTCTGCCACTCCAAATATTTCTCCACCCCTTCTCAGCCTTATTTTCTCCATAGAATTTATTCCCCCCTTACACACACACAATAGCCTTTGTCTGTCCGTTCCCTCACTAGAAGGTAAGCTCCCTGTGGGCAGGGAATCTTGCATGTCTTGTTCACTGTTGGATCCCCAGCACCTAGAACAGCGCTTGAAACTTAGCAGATGCTCAAAAGACTATGCTCCACAAACGAATGAATGAATGAATGAAGACTCGGGTAGAACAGGGTGCTGTGAACAATACCCTGGTCATCCTCAAGTTCAAAAGTCTCTCACAAACCCATTCCAGTAAGGGTGAATTAGGTTAACCACTAGTTCTCAAATCATAGAGACCTTAGGAACATTCTATAACTCTTTGTAACCTGGCAGTAGTTATGCATATCAGGTCATTATTTTGTCAGTACTCGGGAATGGATCACTTGGTGACAATGAAGCGTCAACAGGAGAATAGAGAGAAGGGCGCCAGCCATACCTCCTAGTTTTGCCCGTAGTTGCAGGCAGGAGATTCCTGGGTGGCCCCTGACTCAAGATAACTGGTGTTTATTGAGAACCTGTCCTGTGTCAACCCCATACCTGTAACCACTGTGTTCTGACAAGAAAGACTGTAACTCTTAAACAAATACATGTGCTGTTTTGCATGTAACTATTTTCTATAAATGTTGGCATCTTTCTCCAGAACCCTAAGCCTCATTCGTGTTAGAAAACATGTGATCTTGCCAAATTAAGGTACTTCTATTTCCTCTGACCTGACATGCTCTCTTTGAGGTAAATACAGAGCTACCTCAATGTCTCAGCTCTCTGTGAGGATCTTTCTCCTACGTTTAGGGACCCCCTTTGCCTCTCCTGGTTGCCCAGGGAAACCTGCATATCTCATGGGTGGAGGCAGGAGGGTGGAGAGGGAACTGGCCAGTGCCTGTCCTGCTGGCCTCCACTGGGCACCCGGGTGTCTTCTGTCTGCTGAGGTGTGGCTGCTCTAGTCTCTTCTCTCGGGGCCCCGACAAGGCATTTTGTGAAGATGTTGGATGGTGGCGGTGCAGAAATCCTGTCCCAACCTCAGACCTCTTGGGGCTCAGTACTCTGGCATCAGGATTATCCACATCCTGCAGAGGGGCAACTGGGGGTCCAGGTGTGGCACATCAGTCTAGACCCTTCTTCTGCCCTGTGCTCTGTTCCTTCCCCGGCATGTCACCTCACAGCAGGCTCCTCTGAGAGGCGTGTAGTCACCTGGGACTCCATCTTCAATGTCCTCAGATTCCCCTAGCTGGGTACCCCCATCTTATTCATAGTTTATGTGGAGCTTGAAAACTTTAGCTATGTGGTTATTTCAAACATCCTCCCCGTATAATATCCTGTAGTCTATAAATATTTACTGTCAAAAGTAGTTTTCTTTAGAAAAGGTATACACTCCTCCTTGGATATCCACAGGGGATTGGTTCCAGAGCCTCTGTGGATAGCAAAATCTGCAGATGCTCAAGTCCCTAATACAAAATGGGGTAGTATTTGCATAGCTTCTATGCATATCCTGCTGTATACTTTAAATCATCTATTACTTGTAACACCTTATACAATGTAAATGCTATGTAAATGGCTGTTATATTGTCAAAATTTGCATTTAAAAATTGCGGTACTGTTATTTTTAAATTGTTTTTTCCCCCTGAATATCTTCCATCTGTGGTTTGTTGAATCCAAGGATGTGGAACGCCCAGATACCGAGGGCTGACTGCATATCGTTTTAGTGTCCAAAAAACTCAACAATTCTTACTTAGCATTCAGAGAAGCAACGTAGGATAGCGTGGTGGTGACAACAGGCAGTCTGGAGCCGCCCTGCTGAATGCCCGCCCCATTCCATGCTGCTTGTGTGACCTTAGGGAATTAACCTCTCTGTGCCCGTTTCCTCATCTGCAAAATGGGGATCTTGACAGCACCTACTGCGTAAAAGTGTTGTGAGAATTAAAGAGTTGATCCATCACGTGCTTAGATAGAACAGCATTGGCACAAAGCGCGAGTGCCGTGGCGGCTGCTGTCAGTGTCATCACGGCCGTGGGAAGCACGCCAGGTGAGCAGGTGGCGCGGGCCAGTTGCTGCCGCCTGTGTATAGTTAAAGGAGCCTTTTACGGCCTGGCGATTTTACCTGTGCCACTGCAGCCACTTTCCTTCACCCCCTCCGAGGAATTTAGGATCTTGGACGCTGAAAGGAGAACGGAGTCAACTTCATCCTCTTCCTGGGGCTGCTTTTCTGTAACAGAACCGTCCCGGGCTGTTCGGTCGCGGGGCGTGGCGTGGCGCGGCGGCGCTGGAGGTGGGGGCGTGGCAGAGGGCTGGGGCAGGGCGGAGCTGAGGGCGGATGGAGCGGAGAGATTGGGCGGGGCTGGGGGCAGAGGAATGGGGCTGGGCAGAGGGAATGGGGCTGAGATGGGGCTGGGGCGGGGCTGAAGACTGGGGCGGGGCGGAGGGCTGAGATGGGGCGGGGCTGCGGGGAGGCAGAGGAACGGGGCGGGGTCAGGGCCGAAGGCTGGGGCGGGGCGGAAGGATGGGGCGGGGAGGGCGGTGCGGAGATAATTAGGAGGGGCGGGGCTGAAGGCTGGGGCGGGGCGCAGGGATGGGATGGGGCGGAGAGACTGGGCGGGACCTGTAGGCGGCAGAGGAATGGGGCGGGGTCAGGGCTAAAGGGTGGGGCGGGGCGGAGGGATGGCGTCAGGCCGGGCCTGGGGCGGGGCACGGCGCTTTCCGCAAGCGGCCGCCCGAGGGCGCGCTGGGCGGGCAGCAGCGGCAGACAGCGCAGCTAGCCTGTAAGCCACAGCCGGAGGAGGGGGCCGCAGCGGGTGCGCAGTCCTAGGGCCGAGCAGATGTGCGGCAGGTGCAAGAAGGGCGGACCCGGGATGCCCCGGGGCTTCGAGCGGGGAGCCGCCTGCTGAATGCCCTTCTGCTGCCCTCCGTTCCCGCGGCTCCCCTTGGAGCCCAGCCCCGCCCAACTCTTACCTGGGCTCATCGCCGCGGCTCGTCTCTCTCGCAACAGCCGCCGCACGCGTCCGCTCCGCCGCCCCGCGCAGGGCCTCCTGTCGCCGGGTAACCGGGTGGCCGGGGCGCCGGCCCCACCCCCACCCTCGGCGGCGCGCGCTCGGCTGGGGTCCCTGGTGGGGTCCCGGTGGGTCCCTCGTCACTCCGGACGCTTCCCGGAGAGCTTCCCTGGGAACCTGGCCTGGGACAGCCCACCTGGGCCCCTCCCTGCACACGCGCGGCTGTCCAGGACGGCCTTGCTCACGCTCGGACTTGCGGCAGTACCCGCTGGACCAAAGCGGTGCGGAGAAAGGGACCGCCCGGGGACGGACACACACCTGAGAGCTTCCCCTTTGTCTTTCCGCATCTCCACTTCATCGCTGGTTTTATTCTTAGTCCTCTCGTTTCAGCGCATCCCTCAGAGGAGTTTCAGCATTTGGGGATTTGAATGGCCCATGACCAATATTGTGAAAGGACTTTTGTTTGCTGCGATGAAAAGGAGACTCCTATTTCCCAATAATTAACTTAACCTAAACGTGTATTAAAATATGCTCATTAAAGCTGTCAAGCGACGGCGGTCTTCATGTTAATTTTTACGAACCTGGTGAATCACGTGCAGGATTGATGTTGCATTCACGGGAAACCCGACCTCCTTTAACCAAGGACTGGGTGCGCCCCCAGCTAATCCTCCTGCCCATCAATGAATGATGCTCTTTAAAGTTTTAAACGATTATATATTATTTATTTTGTAGTAAACCATTACACATAGAAAATTAAAATTCAAAATCACAATCACCAGGATATCATAATTTGCTATATAATAATAACATATAATAGATGATAAGTAATACATGGCTTGCTTTCATTGAAATGAAACTTATTATAGTTTCAATGCTTACTTCCTCTAATTTCTTGTTTCCTGTGGAAATGGGCTGCAGTGCGTGTGCCTGTAATCCCAGCTACTCAGGAGGCTGAGGCAGAAGAATCGCTTGAACCCGGGAGTCAGAGGTTGCAGTGAGCCGAGATCGTGCCACTGCGCTCCAGCCTGGGCGACAGAGCCAGACTCCGTCTCAAAACAAACAAACAAACAAAACAAAACTAACAAACAAAGAAATGGGCTCTAGGTCCGGCGCTGTAGCCAACACCTGTAATCCCAGCACTTGGGGAGGCCAAGGTGGGTGGATCACCTGAGGTCAGGAGTCCGAGACCAGCCTGGCCAACATGGTGAAATCTCGTGTCTACTGAAAATACAAAAATCAATCAGGTATGGTGGAGTCCATCTATAATCCCAGCTGCTTGGGAGGCTGAGGCAGGAGAATCACTTGAACCCAGGAGGCAGAGGCTGCAGTGATTCGACATAGTGCAACTGCACTCCAGCCTGGGCCACAGAGTGACACTCTATCTCAAAAAAAAAAAAAAAAGAAAGAAAAAACTGCCCTGAAAAAAATCTTTGACTTGTTTTGATTGTGAAGATCATTTGCTAAAGGATGGAATTAAAATTTGAAGTACCAATTTAAACAAAAGCTGTGAGTCACAATATTTCAAAGATCTTCAAACAGTAGCTCCTCCTAGGGAATCCTCTTCACCTGTTGACTAACAGCTGCAGATTTAACAATCTGGAGTAAAGTCAAGAGCATTGCACAAAAACAAGCTAGTGAACCTATTCTTAGCAACTTATTACCAGACTAAAATACTTCTGGGTTTTTCAGTTTCGTAAGACCTTTTTTTAAACCTGATATCACAAGGCTATTATTAATCATAGATGAAATCTATACTCGCATGAAAAAAATGACCAGATTGCCCTTAGGGTGTAAGAAATTTGGGGCCAGGTACAGTGGCTCATGCCTGTAATCCCAGCACTTTGGGAGGCCAAGGCAAGTGCATCACGAAGTCAGGAGATCAAGACCATCCTGGCTAACACGGTGAAACCCTGTCTCTACTAAAAATACAGAAAATTAGCCAGGCGTGGTGGCGGGTGTCTGTAGTCCCAGCTATCGGGAGGCTGAGGCAGGAGTAATGGTGTGAACCCGGGAGCGGAGCTTGCAGCGAGCTGGGATGGCGCCACTGCACTCCAGCCTGGGCGACAGAGCGAGACTCCATCTCAGGAAAAAAAAAAAAAAAAAAAGAAAGAAAAAGAAATTTTGGGCAGTTGTGTTTTGATCACAGAGAGGACCCATGTGCTAGTGACTTAGGATGTCTTGGGTGGGTAGTGGCCTACCTTCCACAACTCAAAGGCTTTATCCAAATACAAACACCTCTCCCCGCAGCCTTCTTTAAATTGTCTTTAGTGTTAGTTTTAACCTGATTTCATCTATATGAGAATGAACTCCATAAGCCAACAAGGTAAACTCCAGCTGTGGCTCTTGGGAAGTTAATTGCTGCTTTAAGAGGGTTTATTTAGTGTTATGATGGGTTACTGAGAGAGTGAAGTTTGTTTAACAAGTTTGGTGCTACAGGGATAGACATTGAGAAATATCAAAGTAGCTCGTGAAGGAGCAGGTGTTAGGGAAAGGGACATTTTTAGGATGGGGTGGAGTACTTGAGCGTGTTTGTAGGCTGGGAATAAGAATCAGTGGCAAACAGAGACTGGGTGCAAACAAATAAGTTGGAAAGAGAACTTGAAGAATAGAGTAATAGAATGGCAATTGAGTAATAGACATGACTTGGACCAAGAGGAGGACAGAGGACTAACAGTCTCTCTTAATGTGTGAAGGTCTGGCCATTTTGTAGAGATGACAGAGACAGAAGCAACGGGGAACACACTTTCTCTGTAACAAGGCCCTTAGGTCAGAACAGTGCTGTCTGTGAAGTTTACTACGGGTGAGTAGGTGTTATCACTTTGAGTCCATCAAAGGCAGTAGTCTCTGTAGCCTCTTCCAGACTGAGGAGTCTTTAATTCAAGTTGTAGTACCTGAGCCCCCTTTTTTCTTTTTCCTTTTTTATCTGACTTTAGAAGTTAGGAGAGCCCCCTTCTTTTTGATGCCAAACTGTTCTAGTTTTTAGACACTTAAGGAGCTGCACTGCCTCAGGCCACTTTGTTTTACATTAATAATAATAGCATGTTTCCCTTGCTATATAAAGATACCATTAATGTGTACTTCCAATGGAGCTAATTAATTTGCAATGATAAATGCGTGCTCCTTGCTTGACTTCTGTTGTGAGCCACGCATGAGTCAGAGGTGGCATTTATGACCATGGAACAGAAAGAAACTTCTAAATTGCACCAAGAATCTGGCCACATTGACAGCAAGCCCTCACTAAATGGAATGGCCAGCCTAGTTGACACGGGTGAAGACAATGTCGATATCAGATCTTTGAGTATTTGTGTGTTAGAGGTCTCAGAGATCATCCTGTCCCCTCTCCTCATTCTGCAGATGGCCGAGCTGTGCCTGCATTCCAAGTCCTTATCCAGAGCTGTCTCCATGACAACCTTCTTAGTGACAGTATTACTTAATATTTTTATTATTCTACACTGCTTTTGCTAGCACTTATGGAAGAAATGATTTTTATTCTAAAGTGAACAAATATGGACTAAAAGTTATCAGTGCTAAAAATAAAACCATACAATAGAGAGGAGGAATTTTAATAATGTTTAAATTTTTATAGGTTTGAAGATTTCCAAACCATATTACTTATTACTAGTGAATATTAGTGAGTTTGCGTGCTTTTTTCCTTCTACTTGTTTGGCCCTATACAAAAATCCAACTCTCTGAAACTTTCCCTCATCTGTAAAATATTTATTTGGCAAAGTTGTTGTAAGGATTAGTAATAATGTGTCAATAGCTGGAAATCTTACTCAGAATTGACTTTAATTGTTAGTCTTCTAAATCCTTCAAGAATTAAGAATTGCCTTGAAATTACCATTGGATATAACAGATAGAGTATTGTCAGTGAGTCTTTGGTGGAGCTGGGTTTCATGTGAGATCAGGCTTTTAAAACTGCCCTCCTCAGATGAAGAAAAGCTCCAGTGAGCTCCGTGAACCTGATCAGTTTCAGTGTGAAATATCAGCTGTCTTGGGATTCGCAGGAATAGGAATCCAGTTCTGTGAACGTTGCAGCTTGATATAGTTGTGCTCATTTAATTGACCCTTGATTTTGGTACCAAAGAATAATTGGAAGAAAGAGGAACATCGTTTTTGATCTGGAATTGAATAGTGAAAATTATATATAATAATAATTTCTTACAGGATTACTTACACTTTACTTAATAGGTGATGTGTTTGATATTTTTATATGAATTATCTTAATTCTTACAACAACTCTGTAAAGTAGGATTATCCTAATCTTATGGGTTGATGAAACTGAGGTCTGGAGAGATTTCATGATTTCCCTGTTTCTTACAGCTGAAAGGTAGAGAGCTGGGATTCATGTCACCTCTGCCTGAGTCCAAAGCTCATTTTTGTAACCATTAGGCTCTAATACCTGAAGTAAGTTGTATTGAAATGGAATCCAAGAGATAATTTTGACAAAGCTTACTGAGAACTTTGTGGTTCCGTGAAAACCTTATGATTATCCTAAGTGAAAAGCAAAGAGCCTGGATTCCAAAACCAGACTATCTGGATTCAAATTCTGGCTCCATTTACTACAGGAGGAACTGAATAACCTCTGTGTCTCAGTTTCCTCATCTGTAAAATAGGAAGACAAAGAATAGCTACCTCACAGGGCTGCTGTGAAGAATGAATGAGTTCATGCATGTAAAGCATTTAAAACTGTGCTTGGTACATAGTAAGAGCTGTGTGTTTGCCATTGCTGTTATATCAGCCATGATCACGCATTTCCAGAAAAGAGATTTATAAAACATCTAAATAAGGAAGAATATTTCTAACCATGTTGTTTCTTTTGACCTTAAATATTTCGTTCTTAGGAATGTATATACTTAACAGAGTAGTGACAAATACATATTTATATTAGTGTTCTTTTTAAAAATAAGAGCTTTAATGAGATATACTTCACCCATTTAAGGTGTGATTCAGTGGTTCATAGTCTATTCACATATGCTGGAACAATCTTACAACAAAACAACTTGAGAATGTTTCGTCATCTCCCAAAAAAGCCCTGCACCCATTACCTATCACTCCCCATTTCACCCCAACCCCCCAGCTCTAGGCAATCATTAATTTATTTTCTGTCTCTGCAGATTTGCCTATTCTGGACGTTTCATGTTAATGGAACCATAAAATATGTGGACTGGCTGATTTTATTGAGATATGATTGGCATGCCATAAAATTCACCTTTTAAAGGTATGTCATGTGGTGGTTTTTAGTATATTCATAAGGTTGTACGAGCATCACAACTATCTAATTACAGAACGTTTTCATCACTACCGTTTAGCAACCACTCCCCACTCTACCTTCACCCCGAACCCTGGGCAATCACTAACCTAGTTTCAGTGTCTATGGATTTGCCTATTCTAGATGTTTCCTATGAACGAAGCTATGCAACATATGGCCTTTGTGTCTGGATTCTTTAACATATTATTTTCAAGGTTCATCCATGTGGTAGCATCTATCAGTACTTCATTCCTTTTTATGGCTGAATCATATTCCACTGTGTGGATCGGCCACATTTTGTTTATCTGTTCATCAGTTAGTGGACCTGGAGGTTATTTCCACTGTTTGGATGTTATGACTCGTGCTGTTGAGAACATTTGTGTACAAGTTCTGTGTGGACATACGTTTTCATTTTTCTTTATTGTATACTAGACATCAAAAAATTGGATCACATAGGTGACTCAATGTTTAACATTTTGAGGAACTGCCAAACTATTTTCCAAAGCAGATATGCCATTTTACATTTGTACCAGTAATGCTATGGGTTTATTCTGAGTGTATTCTATTCCATTGATTTATATGTTTATCCTTATGCCAATTCCAGGTGTCTTGATTACCATAGTAAGTTTTAAAATCTAGAAGTATGAATCCCCAAATTTATTCTTCTCTTTCCAGATTGTTGTGGCTCTTACTAGATCCCTTGCATTTCTGTATGAATTTTAGGGTCATCTTGTCCATTTCTGCAAAAATGGCAGCTGGAATTTTGAGAGAGACTACATTGAATCTGTGCCTCAAATTAGGAGTATGGTGACCCTAACAATAGTAAGTCTTGTAATACATGCATACAGTGTCTTTTCATTTAAGTCTTCATTAATTTCTTTCAATGATGATTTGTAGTTTTAGTGTACAAGTATTGCGTTTCTTTTTAAAATTTAGTCCTAAGTATTTTATTCTTGTTACTTTGTAAATAAAGCCAATTTCTTAATTTCAATATCAGATTATTCATTATGAAGTATTGACTTTTTGTATGTCAATAGTGTATTCTGCAGCCTTGTCAAATTCATTATTAGCTCTAATAAGTTATGTGTGTGTGTGTGGTTTTCTTTTCTTTTTTTTTTTTTTGAGATGGAGTTTCACACCATGCGTGCCACCACACCTAGCTAATTTTTTTTTGTATTTTTAGTAGAGATGGGGTTTCACCATGTTGGCCAGGATGGTCTCGATCTCTTGACCTTGTGATCTGCCTGCCTTGGCCTCCTAAAGTGCTGGGATTACAGGCATGAGCCACCATGCCCAGCCTGTTGGGTGGTATTTTCTATAGTTGTCTTTTGGGTCTAGCTGACATGTAGAGTTGTTCAAGTTCTGTATTTCCACGTTGATAGCTTTAATTGTTCACTGCATTATTGAAAGTGGAGTACTGAAGTCTTAAAGTGTAATTGTTGAATTGTCTTCCTTCAAGTCTGTCAGTTTTTGCTTCACTTATTTTGGGGCTCTGTTGTTTGGTGCAATATGTTTATAATTGTTATATCTTTTTGATGTATTTACTCTTTTATCATTAAAATATCTTCTTTTTTTTGTCTTTAGTAACAATTTTTTTTCTAAACACTTGTTTTATCTGGTATTATTATAACCCTCCAGCTCTCTTTTGGTTACCATTGCATGCTGTATCTTTTTCTTTCGATGTATTTGTGTCTTTAAATCTAAAATGTGTCTCCTACAGGCAGCAAATAGCTGAATCATGTTATGTAAACCCATTGTGCCAATCTCTGCCTTTTAATTGAAGTGTTTAACCCATTTACATTTAATATAACTACTGATAAAGTAGGATTTAGTTCTGCCATTTGCTGTTTTTCTATATCTTATGCCTTAATTTTCAATTCCCTTCATTACTGCCTTATTTTGTGTTAAATAGTGTTGTTTATACATATGTTCTGGTATACCATCTTAATTCCCTTAAGAGATACATTTGGGAAATTTGGGGAAGTCATGTATGTATGTATGTATTTATATATGTATCGATTTACTATCTTTTCCCTTAGTAGTTGCCCTGAGGATTATAATTAACATCTTAATTTATAATAATGTAGTTTATATTAATAACAAGTTAATTTCAATTATCTACAAAATTTTGCTTCAATATAGTTTTGTTCTCTTTAACCTCCTTTATGCTATTATTGCTATACAAATTACATGTATTTGTTATTGTTATATAAATTGCTTCTATGTAATTACATCTACGTCTGTGTGACCATCAATGTAGATTTATTTTATATATAGCAGATTTGTTTATTTAATCTACAATGTAGATTATTTTATATATATAAAATATATATTTTATTTTTAAATTTAAATTTAAATTTAATTAATTATTATTATTTTTTTCTGAGACAGAGTCTTGCTCTCTCACCCCGGCTGGAGTGCAGTGGCACAATCTTGGCTCACTACAACCTTTGCCTCCTGGGCTCAAGTGATTCTTGTGCCTCAGCCTTTTGAGTAGCTGGGATTACAGGCATTCACCACTGCACCCAGATAAATTTTTGTATTTTTAGTAGAGACAGAGTTTCACCATTTTACCTAGGCTGGTCTCGAACTCCTGAGCTCAGCTTATTTGCCCACCTTGGCCTCCCAAAGTGCTAGAATTACAGGTGTGAGCCACCATACCTGGCCTTAAATATATATAATATAAATCTACATTTATATATATGTGTGTGCATAGACATATAATAAATCTACATTTATATGTATGTGTATGTATATTTATGTATGTGTGTATATATACACACATAAATGTAGATTTATTTTATTTATATTATATATGATATATATATATATTTCTTTTTTTAAGAGGACAAGGCCTTGTTCTGTTGCCCAGGCTGGAATGCAGTGATACAATCATAGCTCATTGCAACCTTGAACTCCTGGGTTCAAGCAATACTCCCACCTCAGATTCCCAAGTAGCTAGGACTACAAGAAGATGCCATCATGCCTGGATAATTAATTTTTTTTTTTTTTTCGTGGACAGGGGTCTCACTATGTCATCAAGTCTGGTTAAAAACTCCTGGCATCAAGTGATCTTCCCACCTCAGCCTCCCAAAATGCTGGGACTACAAGCTTGAGCCACCATGCCCAGTCTATAATTATCTATTTATGTGGTTGTCTTTTAAGTTTCAGAGGAGAAGAAGGGGTTACTATATATATGTGTGTGTGTGTGTGTGTGTAGATGTATATTTACACTCTTTTTTGTATTTACTTATGTATACTTTTACCAGTGCTGTTTTATTTAATAATGTGGATTTGAGTCACTGTCCAGTGTCTTTTTATTTCAACTGCATACACACTCTTTAGTATTTCTTGGAAGACAGATCTATTAGCAACAAATTCTGTTGGTTTTTCTTTATCTGGGAATGTTTTAATTTTTGGTTATCTGGAAATGTTTTAATTTCACTTTCCTTTCTAAAGGATAGCTTTGTTGGTTATAGACTCCTGAGTTGGCAATCCTTTTCTTTCAGCATTTTGAATACATCATCCCACTGCCTCTGCCTCCATGGTTTTTGATGGGAAATCAGCTCTTACTCTCATTGAGGATCCTTTGTACATTATGTGTTGCTTCTCTCTTGATCTTTCAAGATTCTCTCTTTTGTCTTTGGCTTTAAACAGTTTGATTATGATGTGTCTAAGTGTGGATCTCTTTGAGTTTATCCCATTTGGAGTTTGTCAAAGTAGGCTGCTGGTTTTAATAATGAATGAGGGCTTTTGGTTTTTTTTTTTTTTTTTTTTTTGAGACGGAGTCTTGCTCGGCCCCCGCGGGCTGGAGTGAGTGGCGCGATCTTGGCTCACTGCAAGCTCCGCCTCCCGGGTTCCCGCCATTCTCCTGCCTCAGCCTCCCGAGTAGCTGGGACTACAGGCGCCGCCACCTCGCCCAGCTAGTTTTTTGTATTTTTTAGTAGAGACGGGGTTTCACCGTGTTAGCCAGGATGGTCTCGATCTCCTGACCTCATTATCCGCCCGTCTCGGCCTCCCAAAGTGCTGTGATTACAGGCTTGAGCCACCGCGCCCGGCAGAAAGTAAACTCGTAAGGCCCCAGCGAGATTTTGGTTTTCAAAGCTGTCATGGAGTTGGAGCTCAGGAAATAGGACTGGGGAAGCTATTAGGTTGGGGCAAAAGTAACCACGGTTTTGGACTGTGAATTTTAAGTCATTATAACTAGGTTAAGAACATCTTTATTAATCAAAATAGAAACCATTACAATCAACACATTTTTGCCTATGAGAAATACGTTTTTTATTCCTGTAGTGTAAATATCCATGCTTTGGGATTTGACGAACTCTTGGAAAGCATTTTCTGCATCCTGCTGGTTGTGGAAGCATTTTTCCTGCAAAAAGTTGTCGAGATACTTGAAGTGGTAGGCGATTGGTGAGAGGTCAGGTGAATATGGTTGATGAGGCGAAACTTTTTAGCCCAATTTGTTCAACTTTTGAAGCGTTGGTTGTGCAATGTGTGGTTGGGCGTTATTGTGGAGAAGAATTGGGCCCTTTCTGTTGACCAATGCCAGCTGCAGGAATTATAGTTCTCCATGCATCTCACTGATTTGCTGAGCATACTTCTCAGATGTAATGGTTTTGTCAGGATTCAGAAAGCTGTAGTGGATCACACCAGCAGCAGACCACCAGCCAGTGACCATGACCTTTTTTGGTACAAGTTTAGCTTTGGGAAGTGCTTTGGACCTTCTTCTTGGCCCACCCACCAAGCTGGTTGTTGTATAAAGTCTACTTTTTGTTACACATCACAATCTGAAACAGCTCGTTATTGTGTAGAATAAGAGAAGACACTTCAAAATGACGATTTAAAAAAAAAAATTTCACTCAGTTCATGAGGCACCCACTTATGTAGCTTTTTCACCTTTCTAATTTGCTTCAAATGCCGAAAGACCGTAGAATGGTCACTGTTGAGTTATTTGGTGACTTCTTGTGTAGGTAAGAGGATCAGCTTCAATGATTGCTCTCAACTGGTTGTTGTCAGCTTCTGATAGCCTGCCGCTATGCTCCTCATCTTTGAGGCTCTCGTCTCCTTTACAAAACTTCTTGAACCACCACTGTACTGTTCTGGGCCAAATGCATTGTTGATGTTGTGAGTTGTCTCTGCTCCTTTATGACCCATTTGGAACTTGAATAAAAACATTGCTTGAATTTGCTTTTTGTTTAACATCATTTCCATAGTCTAAAATAAATAGTAAGTAATAAGTCATTAACAAAAAAGCATAGTGAGAAATGCCCATTAAAATGATGTATAACATAACCACATTTATTTGAGAATGTATTCCAACATCAAATGGCAAATTCCAATAATGAGAAAACTGCAATTACGTTTGCACCAACCTAACAAAACACCCAGAGCTCACTGCTCGTACCAAGATTCTGCTGTTTAGATTAAATGAATGCGCCCTGGATTATTGCAAGACGTGGGTTAATTTCCAGATGTGTGAAAAAGTTGATTCTGACAATTGTGCTGTTGTTCTAGTCACTTTTATGGAGAAGAGAATTTTCAGAGGTCCTTACTCTGCCATTTATGTTGATGTCACCTAATAATGTTAATTTCTGGACCCAAATAATTCACCCATCCACAAATGCTTTTTCCACCTAAAACGATGAGAAGTTCTGCTAAATCTGTTGTCCGGCTTTCCAGCCTGCCTGTTTTCTGTTCCTTGTAAAGGAACACAAGACTAGGAATTCTCAAAATAACATTTTTGAGACAGACCACCATGCTTTATCAAACACAGTGATGTGCGGTAGTTTTCAGGTTGTAACTTTTCTTCATTTTTCTTAGCTTAACAAGAGATCCATACTCAGTTCCTGATCTAGGTGCAAAATGACAAGTAAGGGGAAACTTTTAGGTTCTTGTCCAAACAAAACCCAGGCTTACACAATCCAGGTGACTGGGTAAAGGGCTCCGCGCTAATCTTCAGGCATCGTGTCTGATGCTTTCATTATTTCTCGCCCATGATCAAGGACAATTTAAAGTCAATTGGCTCCACAATTAATATTTTTAGTTATTTCCAGGAATTCCATTTCCAAGTCTGGCTCACTCACTCTATGGCAAACCTGGAAATGGAATGCTTAAATAACTACAAAGACATCCTTATTCAGGGTCTTACCATCTTTGGGTTTCAGGTATATGGTAGGCCTAGGTCCCTAGCACTTGTGGAAGCCTACAAATTATATTTTTATACATGTGTGCCCTGGTCTTCTTCCCTTAACCCCTTACTATTGCCCTGAGGAGCCATCATCAGATCATTTCCTTATCTAGAACAATTCCGTCTAATCACCTTCAAGGACAAGAAGTTCTCAATGATGGCGATACACTTCAGAGGATTATTTGCCTCTGTGTTGTGGCTGTCAGAGGGATGGGAGGTCTATTGGGATTTAGTGCAATTGGACCGGGGATATGAAACGATCTGTAATGTGCCAAACAGTCCTACGTATTGAGGAATTCTCCTGTAATGACCGGATGCGGTGGCTCATGACTGTAATCCCAGCACTTTGGAAGGCTGAAGTGGGAGGATTGCTTGAGACAAACTGTGGCAATATAGCAAGGCTTCATCTCTACAAAAAAATATAAACATTAGCCAGGCACGGTGGCACGTGCCTGTAGTCCCAGCTACACAGGAGGCTGAAGTGAGAAGATCAGTTGAGCCTACGAGGTTGAGGCTGCACAGTGAGCTATGATTGTGCCCCTGCACTCCGGCCTGGGTGACAGAGTGAGACCTTGTCTCAGAAAAAAAAAAAAGAAAGAAAAATTCTTCTCCATTGCTTGCACATTTAATGGTCTTGCCAGATATTCATGTAGGTGAAAAACCTGTTTATAATTACATGATTATAAAAACGAATCTATTTTCCTTGTAAAACACAACATGATTTTGTAATGTTTAATATAAATAGAAGGTGTTATGACTGCGACTGCCATGTAAATTAATAGATTGTTTGAAAAAACTTAAAACTTTGTTCACAACTTAATCAAGAAACCAAAAGCAACACTTCTTAGGTGTCTGAGGGGCCAATATAATGCACTCACATTAGTCTGCATTTGTAGCTACTGCATTCATACTGATGAATTCCTATTGTCTTCTGTTACAGCTATGCCCACATACATAAATATTAGTCTGCATTTGTAGCTACTGCATTCATACTGATGAATTCCTATTATCTTCTGTTATAGCTATGCCCACATACATAAATATTAAAATATACATTTTTATGATAAATTCATTTCTTTTTATTTCTCCAATTATTTCGCTTACATTATATTGATAAAAAACGAAGAAGAAATCCACTGTGGCAGTTACGGAGTGCAATTCCTGATTTTTCAGTTTTCTTTGCCTGACAAACACTAATTTATTTTAGTTTTAGTAGTTAATAAGCGTAAATGTAGACCCCAAGGTGTTTTTTCTTGCTCTTCTAGTAGAATGAAATAATTACATTTGTCTTTTTACCCTGCCCCTGATCTGTTGGCTAACTAGGGATCTCAAGTGGAGACATAGTCGCATTTTCTCTGTATTTTATCCGGAGATTTGTAATTGGCAGCCCACATTCCACCAAGTGCTCTTTCCTCACTGAGCACCTCTCACTGATCTTGACGCATTGGCGGCATGAACACATTCTCTCCCTTACAGAAAACTTAGGAATCAGGGGAGACGTGACATCAAAAGATCATCTACTTGTCTGGTTCTTCTTTGGAAAAGTAATTTTCCATACGTGGTGGTTCATAGGCAAATCTTTGGCTGTAGAACTCCTCTCCCAACAACAGGTTTCTTTAAAACTAAGTTCAGTTGGTGGAATTTTTGTCTTTGTATTCCCCAGACAGCAGCTCAATTCATAGATTGCGAAGTCAAAATTGTGATGTGTGTGCAAAATGCAAAGGATCATTATATTTGTTTGTTTTTTTTTTAACAGTCTTTGGTGACAATTTAGTCACCATCAGTATTATAATCTTTGAAGGTGAAGATGTTAAAATAACTAGTGTGCACACCAGTGTTTATAGCAGCATTAGTCAAAATAGTTAGAATGTGGAAAAAAACTAAAATTCCATCAATAAATGAATGGATTAAAACGTATGGCGCATATATATATATATATAAAATGAAATACTATTCAGCCTTAAAAAGGAGTGAGATTCTGACACATGCTGCAACATAGATAAAACTTGAAAACACTCTGCTAAGTGAAAGAAAGCAGACACAAAAGGACAAATACTGTTCGATTCCACTTATATGAGGTACCTCAAGTAGGCATAGCCACAGTCATAGCGTATAATAGAGGTTACCAGGGACTGAAAGTAGAGGGGACTGGGGAGTTATTGTTTAATGGGCACAGAGTTTCTGTTTGGGGATGATGAAAAAGTTCTGAAAATGGATATTGATGATGGTTGCACAACATCATGAATGTCATTAATATCATTGAATCATATACTTAAAAATGGTAAATTTCATGTTATGTATATTTTAGCACAATAAGAGAACACAAAGAAAAATAAATTATAAACCTAGTATGCTTTACTGATTTAAATATTCTTCACAAATGAAACGGAAATGAACGTTTTTCAGAACTAGAATAGAGAAAATCTGTGCCCTGCAGGTCTGCACTAAAGAACAACTAAAGTCGCTGGATGCAGTGGCTCACACCTGTAATCCCAGCACTTTGGGAGGCCAAGGTGGGCCTATCCCAAGGTCAGGAGATCAAGACCATCCTGGCTAACACGGTAAAACCGCGTCTCTACTGAAAATACAAAAAATTAGCCAAGCATGGTGGTAGGTGCCTGTAGTCCCAGCTACTTGGGAGGCTGAAGTGGGAGAATGGTATGAACCCGGGAGGCAGAGCTTGCAGACAGCCAAGATCGCACCACTGCACTCCAGCCTGGGGGTCCATCTCAAAAAAAAAAAAAAACAACTAAAGGGAGTTTTAAAGGAAGATGGAAATGTAGACATGCAGAAAGGAATGAAGAGCAATGGAAAGCGTAAGTGTGTGTGTAAGGAACTGTCGCAGAAGAACTATAAATATAAATATTTAGATATAAAAATATAAATATTTATTAAAAATATGAAGTTCAAAACTGGGCAATACTGGTTTATGGTGTTAGAAGTTAGCAGAGTGGAAAACTTTGGAGATGATGGGATGTTAATAAAAGGGAGAGGGAGGAAGGGGGTTCGAGAGCTAGCTGTCTTCTGTGTCCTCATCACTTGGCAGTTACAGGGGTTTATTCACTTCGTGAGTAAATTCACTGTGCTGCAAGCACACTCAGTGTGTGCGCTTTTCTGCATGTGTGTCGTGTTTTAATAAACAGTTTTAAAAAATGGAATTGAATTGTTATTTGATTAAATAACTCTCAAAACCTGTCCTAACTACATTACAATGGATGAGCCAGCTTGAATCTTCAGGTGTGATCCATCGCAATTGACTATTGTTAACTGGAGTGCGGTGCCAGTTGCTGCTCTGAGTTCCAAAGCTGCACTCCTTGATAGCTGTGAACACCATGAGTGTACACTGGAGAGCACATATTAGAACATGCTATTGTTCCCAAGCCATCATGAGGACGTACCCTTGGCGTGTTTCTACCTGGGGTGACACATGTATGCACATCTATTACCACATGCTTTCTGCTCTTCCATGTGTTGAAATAACTTGCATTATTCAGAAAAGGATGTCAATTTCTGGTGTCATCTGGAAGGTTAAATAGAGGAAAGTCAAATAGCTGAATTGCGTATTGAACCTGTGATTAATTTTGTTCCTGTTCATAATAACGAGGTCATTTGAGAGCCACCTAATGGCCTGCCACCAGCCAACTAATTATCTAGAATTCCTACCATTGAAGACATTCTTGTCCATGAAAGGACTGTCTCTGGAACAAAATGCAAATATCTGACATAAATGAGAGCAACAGAAGATTATTAGACCGGGTGCTGTGGTTCACGCCTGTAATCACAACACTTTGGGAGGCTGAGGTGGGTGGATCAGCTGAGGTCAGGAGTTCGAGACCAGTCTGACCAACAAGGTGAAACCCCGTCTCTACTAAAAATACAAAAATTAGCTGAGTGTGGTGGTGCTCCCCTGTAATCTCAGCTACTTGGGAAGCTGAGGCAGGAGAATCACTTGAACCAGGGAGGCAGAGGTTGCAGTGAGCAGAGATGGCGCCACTGCACTCCAGCCTGGGTGACAGAGTGAGACTCCATCTCAAAAGAAAAAAAAAAAGAAAATTATTAGTACTAATTAGCATGCTTTAGTCTATCAGCATAGCTGACAGAGCAAGCATTAATTGGAGGAATTGCTATCAGGATCAAGTATATTCATGAGGTGGAATAAAAGGTCTGCAGGATGAAGCAGTGCTCTAGAAGGGTGATGGCTGGGAGCTTTGGGAACTCAGAGAGCAGTCACGGGGGCCCTAGATGTAAGAAGAGGTAGGCTGAGCAACACGGAAGACAGTGGGGTCTGGGGCATAATTGCGCACAGCGCAGGCTCCCGCACGTGACAGTGTTACATATCCTCAGGGCCTGAGTGGACCACAGATATGTGCTCACCTCGGTGCCTGTACCCATTGGTCACACACACACTTGTGTGTTCAGCTCATACACCTCAGAAGATGAGGTGGAAAAGGCATTTGGCCTCCTGAGAGGGAGTTCGCGAACTCACAACACAATGTTGCTCGGGTGCAGAAATGGATAGCCTGTGTATCCTTCTTCACAAGATTAATAATCAAATAAATAAATGAATGGAGTAATTGTCATCCTAAAGTAAACATTTGGTATTTAACACAATCTTAATTTAAAATCTATTTATGCAATTGCCATACTTAACGATGCAGTAGCAACTAGGTTTTTGATATTTTATTATTTTTTTGAATAATTTGGAGAATGGAATTGTGCTTCGGGTTTGCATGAATTATGACATGCTGACATTTCTTGGACATTCTCTGCACACTTAGACAAAGTTTTCAGGGATTTAAAAAGCTAATGTTAATATCTAATTTTATGTTTTGTTTTGTTTTGTTTTTTTTAATGAGACGGAGTCTTGCTCTGTGGCCCAGGCTGGAGTGCAGTGGCCGGATCTCAGCTCACTGCAAGCTCCGCCTCCCGGGTTCCCGCCATTCTCCTGCCTCAGCCTCCTGAGTAGCTGGGACTACAGGCGCCGCCACCACACCTGGCTAATTTTTGTATTTTTTAGTAGCGATGGGGTTTCACCGTGTTAGCCAGGATGGTCTTGATCTCCTGACCTTGTGATCCGCCTGCCTCAGCCTACCAAAGTGCTGGGATTACAAGCGTGAGCCACCTCGCCAGGCCTAATTTTATGTTATTTTTTTCCTTTTCTTTTTTTTTTTTTTTATGAATGACGGATAATATTACTAAGAAATCTGAAAGTAATTTCAACGAGATAACCACTTCTTATAGGTACTTTGTTTCCAAATCAACCACACATAACATTCTAATTAGCTTTAAAACGTCAATTTGTAGACCGGGCTCGGTGGCTCACGCCTGTAATCCCAGCACTTTGTAAGGCTGAGGAGGGCGGATCACCCGAGGTCAGGGGTTTGAGACCAGCCTGGTTAACGTGGTGAAACAACCATCTCTGCTAAAAATATAAAAATTAGCCGGACGTGGTGGCCACCATGCCTGTAGTCCCAGCTGCTTGGGAGGCTGAGACAGGAGAATTGCTAGAGCCCAGCAGGCAGAGGTTGCAGGGAGCTGAGATCTCACCAAGAGGCAGAGGTTGCAGTGAGATGAGATCATACCACTGCGCTCCAGCCTGGGTGACAGAGTGAGACTCTGTCTCAAACAAACAAAAAAACAAAAAGGGGCCGGGTGTGGTGATTCATGCATGTAATCCCAGCACTTTGGGAAGCCGAGGCGGGAGGATCACTGGAGGTCAGGAGTTCAAAACCAGGCTAGCCAACATGGTGAAACCCCGTCTCTACTAAACATACAAAAATTAGTCAGGAGTGGTGGCACACGCCTATAATCCCAGCTACTCAGGAGGCTGAGGCAGGAAAATGGCTTGAGCCCAGGAGGCTGAGGTTGCAGTGAGGTGAGATCATGCCATTACACTCCAGCCAGGGTGACAAGAGCGAAACTCCATCTCAAAAAAAAAAAAAAAAAAAAGAAAAAGAAAAAAGTCAACTTGTGAATATAGATGAAATATTTAAAAATCTATTTTGTTATGTGTAGCTTTCAACATCTTTTACTTCATAGGTGCTCAATAAATATTGATTGAGTGCTCTCCAAAATGAATAGACACCTGAGAGAATTATCTTGAAATAATCATATAGATCAGGCAAATGGTTTATTTACTTGAATTATCTGAATGCCTTCATTCTTTCTTCAGTCTTCTTTTTTTATGCTTTAGATACAATTGGAACAGCATAAATTTTAAAAAGAACATTAGGTCACCATGACATGATAATAGAGAGTAATTGTTACAAGTAGCAGTTTTTCTTAGGACTGAAATTAGATCTGCTCAAAGGACAACTTGGCAAACTTTTGCAACTAAAGTTGTTGATAGAAGAAACTTAAAGCTCCATTCTACTTAGCTTGGAGTGTTCCTGTGCTGGGCAATTGGTGAGCTTTATCACCTGTAGAGATGGGTAAACTGTTTGTGGCTCACATTAACCATTAAGCTTTACTTTATGCTGCTTACACGGGTGCAAAAATATGCGACAACTAGAATTGTTTTCATTCAATCAGTCTCCCTATTGGCAGATAGTGGAGTAGCTCTATATTATGTTTCCTCTGAAAAATATAGCAATTTAATTAATAATGCATCCAAAGTTCATAGGCACCCAATTCTTAATCATAGATCATTTCATTGATCATTCTTAGCTTTCATAAGCTTATAAATCCAAACACAGTGGCTAGTCTGTTTTCTAAGAAAATGATTTTCTGTGAGCTAAATCAAAACTGGTTGGCATTATTTTTCATGGCATGAATTTCTATATAGGATTCCTGGTGTGAATTCATTATTGAAAAAGAAGATGCTAGCATAGGGGGAAATGTTGCTTTTGCATTTGTTTGCATTTTTAGAGTTTTAATTTTTTTCAACATGCCTGTTTTCATTCTGTACTTTATATATTAAAAATAATTTTCACTTAGTATTCATTTCTGTTTTAATTCTGTATGTAATTCCTCTACATGTTTAAATTTCGAGATTTAATTGTCAAAAGAATGACTTTTCTTCAAAGTAATAAGCATGCAATTTTAGGACCTGCCTTAGTTACACAGTCTAAATTATCAAATTTAAGCCATATCTCTGTCAAATTTCAGATTAGAACATACTACGTTTTGTTACTATAAAAAGCTTCTTATTAAACATCTGAACTTACCTGAACTTAAGCAGTTTATTATGTACTCTACAACATAAAATATATAAAATATAAATTTGAGGAAAATGCTAATATCTAACAATGTAGATGCATGTACAATATAATGCCTAATGTACACTTTTCTCATGGATCTTTCATTTTTTTTTTTTTTTTTTTTTTTTGAGACAGAGTCTCCTTCTGTCACCCAGGCTGGAGAGCAGTGACATGCTCTTGGCTCACTGCAACCTCCACCTCCCGTTTTCAAGCAATTCTCTGCCTCAGCCTCCCGAGTAGCTGGTCTTACCGGCACCTGCCACCAGGCCCGGCTAATTTTTTTGTATTTTCAGTAGAGATGGGGCTTCACCATCTTGACCAGGCTGGTTCTGAACTCCTGACCTCGTGATCCACCCACCTCGGCCTCCCAAAGTGCTGGGATTACAGGCATGAGTCACTGTGCCCGGCCGAATCTTTCATTGTTAATTTACCCTCTTTGCAGTATGGTACACATACCATCAACTGTGCTTCCATCTTCCAATTGGGAGATGCTGTTTTACTTTTTCCAGATAGTACCTAGCAGGGGGAGCCTGTTGGGCAGAGGTCCCCAGCCTTTTTGGTACCAGGGACCAGTTTTGGGGAAGAGAATTTTCCACAAATGAGGGCAGTAGGGGATGGTTTGGGGATGATTCAAGTGCATTATGTTTATTGTGCATTTTATTTCTATTATGATTACATTGTAAAATATAATGAAATAATTATACAACTCACCATCATATAGAATGAATGGGAGCCTGTGCTTGTTTTCCTGCAACTAGATGGTCCCATCTAGGGGTGATGGAGACAGGGACAGATCATCAGGCATTAGATTCTCATAAGGAGCACACAGTTTAGATCCCTCCCATGCGCAGCTCACTACAGGGTTCGTGCTCCTCTGAGAATCTAGTGCTGCCTCTGATCCGACAGGAGGCGGAGCTCGGGTGGTAATGGGAGCAATGGGAGTGCTGCCTCTGATCTGATAGGAGGCGGAGTTCAGGTGGTAATGCGAGCAATGGGAGTGGCTGTAAATACAGATGAAGCTTTGCTCGCTAGCCTGCCGCTCACCTCCTGCTGCGTGGCCTGGTTGCTAAAAGGCCACAGACCGGTATGAGGCCATACAGGGGGTTGGGGACCCCTGCTCTAGGGAATAAGTGCTTCTGAAACAGCTTCTACTCAGCTCTCCTTATGGTAGTTGCACCTTTATCCTCGGGTTCAGAAATGCCAGGTGCTGCCCATTGCCATGCCTTTTAAGATTCTAGAGAGTAAATTGGGTTGGTTTATGGTTTTCTCCATTGCTACGTTGAGTTTTAAGTTTCTCAGGTGTTTGAAGTCAGTTACCATTCATTTGCTTTCTAAACTTTTAAGTTTATATCCTTCCCAGAACAAAATGTTTGAAAATGACTGTTGAACAAACATGTATTTTGGATACATTCATTTCTTTGATCTCAAAAGTCTGTTTTATTTTTTTAATAGCTCTGTTAGTGAATGCATGTGTTGGCACAGGAGTTGCAATGTCAAATGCCTACAGGGGCCAGGCACGTGTTTTGGCTCCTCTCATGTGGTCAAAATCCTGAACAGGTCAGGGTCAGAAAGAGTCAGTTAAGTTTGGGAGAATCCCAGAGCAATACAACTTGTGTCCCATTTGGGACCTTATGGCAGGAGAACACTTTTTCCAGGCCCGAAGACAGCAGCTACAATGGGGTAGAGATGACCATGTGACACAAGGTCTGAGGGTCTTCACCCTGCTGGTTCCCCATGGTTTGAACCTGAGGGAGCAGTTTCAGAAGTTCCTGTATGTCCCCAGTGGGGAACATGGAAAGCAGGTGAGAGATGCAAGTCAGGGGCATTCCCCTGTGGCCACCCTGGGCGAGAGGCAAGGTAACACGGTGCAGAGCCTTCAAGGTAGGCTGCCTGCTCCAGGGCCAGGTGGAGTGCATGTCTCAGACAGATGATCCATGACTCCAGGAAAGCTGAGCTGAGAGTTTTGGAGGTGGTAGTGGAGGTGGGATTATTGCCTGGCCCCAACTATGTCAAGAAAACAGACCACAGATCACAAGTGAAACCAAGGATTTCAACAGTGGATACAAGCAGGACCCCAGGAGACCAGCACTGCCTGCCCTCCTTAGGAAGTCCCCTAAATTGTTTCCTCCTGGAGATGCCATCTTGGGAAGAGGAGGAGGTGGTGAACCATTGAGCCTGAGAAACAGCCGTGATGGACTTTGAACCTTCAATCTGACTATTGATCTGAAAGCGATATTTAAATTGAAAGAGACTCTGTTGAAGCAAGTGAAACTTTTAATTTGAAAGAGACTGAATTACCTTTAGCAAGTTTCAATGCTTCTCCTATCATCAGAAATTTTGTGCTCATAAGAGTAATGAGTTATAAAACCTGAAGAAACCACATTTATCTTAAAATCTTTATTAGTGTACATGTTAAAATATGATTGGGTTCTCTCATTGAAATGTTGATTTTATTTGAATTCAATGAATGGCACTTCATTAGGTATTTTTAAAATCTTTTATGTATTTATTATGTTTGTTGCATCCAGTGGCATAATTGTTTGAATACAAAACTAAAGAAATTCAGGGACTTTTTCCCTAACATGCACTGTAATCGTTAAAACAGAAACAGACAACTGCAGATTATGTTAGAATACAAGATTGTTATTTGGTATTTACCACAATTGCAAAATCAACTTGTCAAGGAAAGACAATTAGACATCTTCAAATATCTTGATGTTTACATGTGTGATGGCTGTAATATACATGTAAATTGTGGAGTATAACATACAAAAAATTATTGCTTTAAATATCATTATTGCTAGCCCCAGACAAAAAGAGTTGCAAAACATAGCGAAGTGTATGTTTTTGTCACATAGCAGGCGTTTGCCTCCCATTCCTTTTCCTCAATAGACAATAGGATAAAGGTCTAAAGCCTTGACTTCAGATTTGGAGTTGACAATCTGCACAATCCTTCTTCCCAAAGCCATGGGCGTCTTCCCGTGTCAGTGTGTGTGGGTGTGTGCATGCGTGCCCCGCCTGCAGAGACTTAAGCTTTGGGATACAGAGTGACCGTATCGTAGCCCTCTGGGGGCTTCGTGCGGGCTCTTGCGTGGGTTTCGCAGTACAGCTCCCCTTCTATGAAGAAGTAGCCCTTTTGCTTGAGGTTGAGGTTGCAGTCAGCACACACGAAGCACTCGGGGTGCCGGTACTTATCCCGTGCCTTCACCACTGCACCGCTGTTGGGGAAGAAAATGAGCTCAAGTTAAAAAACCACAGAGCAAAAATTGAGACAAAGGAGAGAACCCAACAGAGAAGGCAGGTGTTCTCTATTTCACACTCAGGAAACAATGGCCTCCAGCTGTGAAAACATGCACAGCCATGAAACTGTATGTAATTGTCATGGAGATCTAGGATATCCGCAATAAGCCATCCCATGTTTCTCTCTGGTGTTAACATGTGACTATGTTTCAGATTTTTCAAACGAGTCCTTAATAGAAAATTTGTAGGATCCTACTTCATGATCTTTCCTCATCATTTCTTTGAAGAGGGAGACATGATGGAGACAAGACCAACCCCTCTGCAAAAGATTCTGCTTTTGACGGGGGTGGTCATCTACCCAATGAACAGAGTCTCTCTGATTGCTTTCCATCTGGGTGGTCCAGCCTTTTTCAATGGAGCAAGAGAAAACAGATCAAAGAGCAGAGATGGAATTCCTTTGGGGTGGGTGGACTTGCTTCTACTTGAACAGTTTACTCCAGCTTAGGCACAATGATTGCTTCTGGTAACGTCAGGCACTGTTGTATTTTACTGAGGGCCTCTCTGCTCTGAGCTCCCTGCCCTGCTTTGACCTTTTGGTCCCATGTTCCTCCTCTTGCCCTAACCAGATTTATCCCCCACTGCCCTCTTGGGATGTATCCTGGCTAACCGGACAGAGGACACATTAGTGTGTGAATTCATGGCAGGGGAATGGAATAATGGGATGGGGATGTGCCCATATGGCACGAATGCCGTGAGGATGTCAGAATTATCTTGGTTGACTTGATCCTGAACTAGCAAGTGCGGTTATTTAAACATAAGGTCCCCACCGGGCGCGGCGGCTCACACCTGGAATTACTCGGGAGGCTGAGGTGGGCGAATCACCTGAGGTTAGGAGTTGGAGACCAGCCTGGACAACATGGTGAAACCTCCTCTCACCAAAAATACAAAAATTAGCCAGGTGTGGTGGCGGGCAGCTGTAATCCCAGCTACTGGGGAGGCTGAGGCAGGAGAATCACTTGAACCTGGGAGGCAGAGGTTGCAGTGAGCCAAGATTGCGCCACTGCACTGCAGCCTGGGTGACAAAGCAAGGCTCTGTCTCCAAATAAATAAATCCATAAATAAATAAATAAATAAATAAATAAATAAATATTTCCTTGTAATAGAAGCTGACAGTAGTTTTTCAATATTTTGTTTCAAAATCTGTGTAACTTAAACTGGGTAAAGATAATGTATTTTAATTAACATCCTCATGCTGCCTTTATTTGTTTCCCTGTGTTTATACAGAGGAGGATACTATGTATACTAAATGTATACACTTACTAAAGACTAGACATTAACAGGGGTGGGGGAGTTTCAAGTGAAGTCATGATTCTTAGAAGTGACTTTTCAACGTACATTTGGGGCATTTTTTTTTCATGAGAGTATTCTGAAATTGTAAGTCAAAATTGCTGATTCATATGATGTGACAATTTGGAGGTATATCTAAGGAGTGACAGTCACAATGTGTTAAATGTTGGGGACCTATGTTTCAAGTTGATGAACAGAAATTTGGTTTTCATAATTGCCTTTAGTCTATAAAGTCTTAAAGTAGAAGAAATTAACTGTCGCCAAGCGGTATTGTAAATTCCAGGGTTAAAAATGAAACTTACACTATGCCACTCCCACATTTGTCACAGAGCGGCATCCTCTGTGCCCCGCCTGAACCGCCATGGACTTTCGTCACCGGAGCTTTCACACTCCGCGTTCCAGCAGGACGGTCATCTGAAAAACAAAGCATTTCCATGTGTGGCTAGGGAACAGCTGGCTGCAGCTTGTGCTAAGCTTCTATTTTAAACTGTGCACTTTAGCCTTCAGTTGCATCTGCACTGTCATATTCCGAGCAGGACTGATGCAATCATAAGGGACGTTGTTCTGAAACAGGGCATTACAGAATGGAATTAGAGAAAACATTTATTTTGTTGTTGTGGTTGGAGGAAACTGCTACAAAACGCTCAAAGGAGCGGAGGGCATTATTTTTTATTGTGGCAAAATATACATAAAATTTACCATTTTCACCACGTTTAGGGGTGCAATTCAGTGACATTAGGTACATTCATAATGTTGTGCAAGCACTGTCCATATCCACCTCCAGAATCATTTCTTCACCTCACAGAAACTGTACCCATTAAACAGTAACTCCCTGTGCTCCTGCTCATAGCCCCTGGTAACTTCTATTCTGTTTTCTGTCTCTTGGATTTGCCTATTCTGGATCTCTCAAATAAATGGAATCATACAATATTTGCCTCTTTGTGTCTGGCTTCTTTCACTTCACATAGTGTTTTCAAAGTTCATTCATGGTGCACCATGTGTCAGAATTTAATTCCTTTTAAGACTGAAAAATATTTCATTGCATGTGTACACTACATTTTGCTGATCCATTCATTGTTTGATGGACAGTGGGTGTTTCCCCTCTTTGGGCTACTGTGAATAAGATAAATGCTGGCATACAGGCCGGGCGTGGTGGCTCACGCCTGTAATCCCAGCACTGTGGGAGGCCGAGGCGGGTGGATCATGAGGTCAGGAGTTCGAGACCAGCCTGGCCAAGAGGTAAAACCCCGTCTCTACTAAAAATACAAAAATTAGCCAGGCGTGGTGGCAGGTGCCTGTAATCCCAGCTACTCAGGAGGCTGAGGCAGGAGAATCACTTGAACCCACGAGGCAGAGGTTACAGTGAGCCAAGATACGCCACCCTGGGCAACAGAGCAAGACTCCGTCTCAAAAAAAGAAAAAGAAAAAGAATCTGTTTGAGTCCCTGCTTTCAAGTCTTTCGGGGTATATTCCTAGGAGTGGAGCTGCTGGATCACATGGTAATTCTGTGTTTAACTTTTCGAGAAGCTGCCGTACTCCCCCAGGGTGGCTGCTCCATGTTACCTTCCCCTCAGTAATGCACAGGGTTCCCATTTCTCCATATCCTCACCAATACTTGTTATTCTCCATGTTTTCTACAGTAGCCATCCTAATGGGACATTTTGCATTTTTGTGTGGCTTTTAAAGGACAGTCTATATCTTTTGGGCATGGAGAAGCACAGGTCAGGGCAGGAGCCCTGAAGATGATGGGAGAGGGCTGGAGACCCGGGTCTGCGGCTCACTGGCTGTGTGGCCTTTCACAAGGCCACCCGCCCATCCCTCGCCTCTCATTTGCTAAGTAGGGCAAATAATAGGCTCACCTCCCCAAGTTCCTGTGAGGATTAAATGATAATGTGTGCAAAATACTTTTCACAGAACATGGAACATAGTAAGGGTTTGTTAGAGTGTTGTTTAGTTTTTGATGATGGTGATAGTCCAGAGTGTGGGGAGAGGCTGAGAACTTTGACAATATTTGTTTAAAACGATATCTCATGACTTGCAAGCTGAGTTAGCCCTTGACAACCATTAATGCAATTTGTCTTTGGTGTCCTTTTATGATTTCAGTTGGTGGCTACTTGGACATGTCCCGGAATCTCCTTTTTTAAACTAGGCACCATCCATACCCTATCCTTCTGAGCAAAAATTCATTTGGCTCCCAATTAAAACCAAGTTTTAGACTTTCATTCCCAGTATGTTTGCTGTCCTCCCCATCCCGCCGCCTGCAGTGGCCTCTATCAATACGTTTCAGCAGGTTTCAGCGGCTGCTCACCGGAGCCATCGTCCACCATTCCCTGGAGCACTCTGAAGGAGCCGGACTGGCGAGGCTGTGTGGGCTCATTCCGATTGTCATGGAGCATCCGGTACACGTCCGACTCGGGGGGCACCGAGGCTGTGGGCTCGCTGAAACACAGGCACAGCGGGGAGCATCGTCAGGCGCTGGGAGGCACCAGACGTGCGAGAGACCACAGACATCAATACTCAGCCATTACTCTATGCACAGACACTCCTGAACAGAGGTCTAGTATTTTCAAGTGAATCTCTAGTATAGTTAAAAGCATAATGTGAATTCACATGGCTGCCTTGGAAATGTCATTGAACAACAAATCGGGGAGTTGCATCCACACTCCTCCACTTGGCAAAATACTTTGGAAGGAAACTAAAAGATAATTGTCAGGAAATAGTAATTAAGAAAAACAAGACTTGAGTCTGATGGATATATAATGATAGATGTGAACAAAATTAACTTTTCCCGGAGAAAAGGCAATATACACATGACGGAAAGTGCAGCAGTAAGCACCCAGTTAGATTATTCTCAGTCATCAAACTGTCAGTAAAATTCAGATTTACTTTTGATATTAAACAAAAAGTATATGGTTTAATATGTTTTTAGTTTTAAGGCTAATTTGTTAACCCCTGGAAATAATAAGGGTATCACTTTACTTGTAAATTCTAGAAATTTAACTTCTCAGGGTTTGAAAGCCTGTAATGTAGAAACTTATATTTTTATATCTGCTGTAATTGACTGCACTGTCTTTTAAAAAAGCCACATTAAAATTCATGTACAATAATGACAGCAGCTTTATTTTAACATGCTTTCTACAAATATATTCATAATGGACAATAAAGAATTTTATCATAATACTATATGTTAAACACTAAAAACTTTATTATTTTATATCATTTTATTGCATTATCTAGAAAACATACTATCTGTAATATTTTTATTACCTATGTCATATTTGCAAATGGCTTTGAGATATCTTACACTATTATTAATTCAATGTGTCCATCCCAAGAGATAGCTTTGGGATATCACTATTTAACACTCTTAAGCATTATAATAATTTAATTTATAAATAGTGATTCTGTAATAGTGAAAGAAGCAATAAGATTTTATCCTATAATAAATCTTTTTAATCAAAATCTTTATGGCAAAATTACTGTGAACAAAGAGTTATAACAAAGAAAAAATGAGTCAAAAAAGACCAGCAAAAATTCAATATCTGCATTAATAGCCTGAGGGTATTCACCCAAAAACCTGCATGTACAATAAACATTTTAAATGGGTAAATAATGACCTCTCCACAAGCTCTATCAGAAGAGAGAAGACTCATCTCATAACATTCCTGTAAACCTCCCACCTCCTTCCTAATTTTTGATCCTCAAAGGACATAGGGTATACTAGGTTATAAATAACTTTGAGAAGTATTACACCAGACGTTTGTAAAGTACATTGTAGCTTTTGGGAGACATACACATTTGGTCCTGACATGATTTCACTTTATTGCCATCTGACACATAAAGCTCTACTTAGATAATTCCCCAAATCACCCTTATCATCAAGCCTCGATATTTGCAATAAATCCTTAGTATTTTTAAAAAGCTTTTCACATCGCTTTCTTTCCATTAAGACAATGTTAAAAGACACCAGTAAAGCTGACACTGCCCATGTGTTTAGTTAACATGCCCATGGTTCAAAAAGACTCGCATTACCTCATCAAAGGTGTTTCCCCTAGGGCTGTTGAAACCTGACCCTGAAGTGTTTCCATAATATTGTCATCTGAGTACAACTGCATAGGTGTATTAAACTGAGCATGTACAATCTTCACACCAGGAAGTTCCATTTCCAAAGGAATGTTAGGGGCCAGCTTAGCCGCCACTTTCAAGTCACCTGGGCAAATGGTACTAACAGTACTGACAGAAGAAGGGGTGCTGCGTCCACTGGCACAGTCAATCCCGGAGGGAGTACTGCATCCACTGTGTTAATGACCACGTTACACAGAGATGGCACAGGGAGCCAGACAGTCCAGACAGAAGAACACAGAGAACAGGGACAGAGAGGTTAAAAGGAATTGAAGACAAAAGTGAGAGGTGAATTACATCAAAATAAAACCGAATCTTGATTTGTCGCTAGAATTTATTTAAAAAGGGAAGATGTTGAAAAATTCGTGATTGAAAAAAGTTTAATAAAATTAAAAGGTACAGGTGATACTGCATTTTTTGGCTCTGTTCTACCAGGCAATGTGTAAGTTGAGGGTTACATGTAGAAAAGTTGTATATGAAGTAAGTAGAAAATTTGCAGCTATCCTCACTTTTTAAAAATAGGCCAAAGACTTTAAAACTGGTCAATATCACAGATAAATGATGAAGGAAAATTACATTGGCTGGACATCCTTTTAATTTCTCAAGTGCAACATTTAAAATTCAAGTTTTAGTGAACACCGAATATGCAGCATGAAGATGAAATCACATATTTGGGCTCAACATTTCAACATCAGAGGTATATTTCAGTAATACAGTTGAGCTTTAATTAAATAGTAATTGGTAACTTGCAGGTTTTATGGTAAATATTATGTTTTAAGGCTATCTTGTAAATATTTTGTTACTATTTTAATATTTTCTATGTTTACTCTTTAATTCTGTGAGGAGTACACTTTAAGACAGCTGTTCAGTGGTTTAATACAAGCCCTAGAAAAAACCAATAAATGCTTGTCACCTTGCTCTTAGTGATTAGAGGAGAAATAAAGTGGCCTTTCACTCTTTTGGTGCTTGTATTTCTTACACAGCTATTTTATGCACACTTTCAGAAGCACACATCTATCCCATGCATATTTCCCTTTTCCTTTTAAAGATGCATTTCAGGGACTTATGAAAACAGCAAAGCCCAGTCATGCAAATCGAAGAACTAGGGAGATTTCACGTTCTATTTGGAAACTGGATAGGGGTCAGTTAACAACTGACATGCTAGTGACTAAAAAGTCCATTTTCCCACGTGCACGAGAGATACCAAGAGATTTTTGTAAAAAAAAGCATAGTCATTTAAGACAAAGCAAAAAGAAATATTAGTAGTAATATAAACATCTATCATACTTTCCAGTTAGTGTTGTCGTAAGCTCAAGACAGAGAATGGATGTATATGGTGTGTTTACCTCTAAGTTCAGATTGTCTCTGGTCTCAAGTATGGCCCCATATCTGCATTTACTCTCTAGAGGTATTAATGCTAACTTCAGCCCATATAAAGATAAGAAACCAAAATGATATTGAGCAGGAACTTTTTCCACTCCAGCAATGTTGCAGCCTGATTAGTCTGGAGAACTCACGTCACTAAATGCATTTAAATTTTTTTTGTCTTGTGTTATCCAATTTAACCACTTACATAACCTAAACCAGAGCGGTGGATATGAACTTGCTCCCTCACTTCCTGCCTTTTGAGAACCTATTGAAAACCCAACCTGTACAATGTTTAGATCACATGCCAAAATGTCAAGTGGGCTATTCACCATTTTTGTAGGGTCTATACTGGCTCTTGAAATGGACGTCAGCTGGTAAAAGAGTATGAGGACATTTTCAGTTGCAGTGCAGTTTAGTCAGGATCACGTGGATTTAACCTGAGTGTAATGAAGCTTACGAAATCAGTTTAGGGATTTGAAACAGAGTTAAATCTTGGGAGACTTCGGCCTCCCAGTAATGAACCTACTCAACTAGCATTTATAACTACTCTCCCCTACTGTGTGCCAGACCTAGTGCCGTACTGGGCAGATAAACTATGATCAATTTAGAACATACAGTTATGCCATGTTTTATAGCAGTTATCAGTAATATTTTTCTGCTATAAATGTATAACTTTTGACTCCTCCAAAACTTAACTACTGATAGCCTACTGTTGAACAGAAGTTTTACAGATAAACAGTCTATTAACACTTAAATAGACTACCATCTATGTATATTTTATACATTCATGGCAAATCTTTTTCTTAATTTTTTTGATATTTCAAGGCTACAGTTAGTGACTTTTTTCAAATTGTTGCAAATCTCCAAAAATGTTTCCAACATATTTATTGGAAAAAAAATCCACATATAAGTGAACTTGCACAGTTTAAACCCATGTTCTGAGGGTCAACAGTACATGCATGTTTGTGCACTATGTAATTTTAATTGAGCCTGCATTCCTAGTTCCTTTATCAATCAGGCCCATGTCTATTACATAAATGAGAAATGAACGCTAAGCAAACAAGGATGAACTTTTATACATTTCTGGGCCAATTTAAAAAGATCTTTTAAACGGATCCTTTAAGTAAACGAGTTTTCATGGATTCCAGTCACTGTGGATATCACCGGGGATATATCATCATGGGTCACCACGACTTGCTCCTGATGACCTAGAAAGGTAGATGCTAATGAGATTTTCTGAGACTGACTTAGTGACTTGGCAAGGCCACTCGTGAGGTTGATAACGCAGTCAATTACTTCATGCCCAGACACATCATTTGACAGATTGCTAATTTCTCTGGGGTGTGTACAGACATTTTGGGGCATACTTCTGGAAGCAACTTGTCCAAAAACCACTCATAGGATTGTATTTTATCACTTGGATCTAAAATACCGTACATATGTATTTAATTGTAGCTTTAACCTTAAAAATTTTACATATTTGCATATGAAAACACCAGTCTTTTAAAAGGCTTCAGTCATGATGAAATAATCAAAAGAACCATAGCTAATAGTAAAACCCCAGGGAAATTAAGCTGTTAACAATTTAGCATGTCTAACTAACTTACTTTTTTTTTTTTTTTTTTTTTTTTGAGACAGAGTCTCACTGTTACCCAGGCTGGAGTGCAGTGACGTGATCTCAGCTCACTGCAACCTCTGCCTCCTGGCTTCAGGTGATTCTCATGCCTCAGCCTCCTGAATAGCTGCAATTACAGGCGTGCACCACTATGCCTGGCTAATTTTTCTACTTTTAGGAGAGATGGGGTTTCATCACATTGGCCAGGCTGGTCTCAAACTCCTGACCTCAGGTGATCTGCTCACCTTGGTCTCCCAAAGTTCTGGGACTACAAGTGTGAGCCACCATGCCCAGCACTAGCATGTCCAACTTACTTTTGATTAAAGAAGTTCATAACTGTGTAGTTATAGGGTGACTATAGTTAACAACAATTATTTATATATTTCAAAATAACTAGAGGAGTGGATGTGGAATGTTCCAAAGCACAAAGAAAGTGACTGCTCGAGGTGATGGATACCCCAATTACCCTGATTTGATCATTACACATTGTATGCATGTATCAAAACAGCACATGTACCCCATAAACATGTACAAGTAGTATGCACCCAAACAAAAACTACATTTGTTTTAAGAGTTAAAAACAAATGTAGTAGTAGGTTGGTATGCAGCCACTTACAATTCCATCTTGATGAATAATAGTTTGGTGGGAACAAAAAATTCAGAAGTTACAGCAAATAGTGAGGAGGCACAGGAAGAGAAGAAGGATGTTGGGGGCACTCTTTAACAATTCTTTTTTTTTTTGGAGACGGAGTCTCACACCGTTGTCTGGGCTGGAGTGCAGTGTCATGATCTCAGCTCACTACAATCTCCACCTCCTGGGTTCAAGCAATTCTCCTGCCTCAGCCTCCTAAGTAGCTGGGACTACAGGCGCCTGCCACTACGCTCAGCTAATTTTTTGTATTTTTAGTAGAGATGGGGTGACCAACATGGTGATCATGTTGGTCAGGATGGTCTCAAACTCCTGACCTCGTGATTCACCCGCCTCTGTCTCCCAAAGTGCTGGGATTACAGGTGTGAGCCACCACACCAGGCCTTATAGTTCTTTAAGATTTGTGCACTGGCATCTGTTTTTTAAGCAAATCCCCTCACTTCTGTTTCTCTCCTCCTCTCTTCCAAATTCAGCTATATTAAAAGGTGTTATCTTCAAATGACATTATGAGTAGCTTGTCATTATCCCCACGTTTAAGTTAAAATGAAAAAAAATTTTAATGGGGATTATATACCTAGGATTTTCTGACTTTCCTGACTTTTTATACAATTGAGTGTCACAGGTTTTTAGTAAAGGCAGGATACGTGTTACTCTAACATACCACTTTATCCAAGCCTTCTGAAGCCCTAGAGCTGGTGTGGGTGGACTCAGTCACACTAACCTGAAAAGAACGCAAGTTATTAATTTTACTGTGCTTCTTTGGGAAGTTGTATATATTCAACAGTAAAATATCGTATCATTTTAACTTTAAATCCAGTGTTTTGTTATTGGGATTGGGCTGGGGTGGGGAAACTGTTGAAAGTGGAGAAACGGAAAAGATGCAGATGAGAACAGAATGGGAACGAGGGAACACACAGAGAGAGGCAGGAGAGGACACAGAGCTGCCAGCATCGGGAGCGAGACGGCTCTGGACTCTTGCCACTCGCTGGGGAAATGGTGTGCACCCTCAGGATTCGATTCCTTTATGCAGTAAGCATTTATTGGACGTTTACTTTGTCTGTTTGTAGATGGTCGCTTGTTGAGCATTTATTCTGTCTCATTTCTAGGTGCTGGGGGTGTAATGTTGAGCCAGTCAGACCAGGTCCCTGCAGACACTGAGCTCACGTTCTAGTGGAGGAAGATACGGAGGAAGATGGTTGCCTTCTTAACACCTTTCTCCTGCTCCTCCAGTCCAGGGTTCCTTCCTGGATCTGGTATCACAAGAATTGTCCGGCATGTTTTGAGACAATCACCTGGCTCTGCCTGTAGCTTACTGAAAGGTCTGGACATGGAAATCATACAGAGGGGATGACCCCCTCTCCACAGCCTATGGCAGGAGTCATAAGCTCGGGTGTCTAGAGGGGCCAGGAGGTCACACATGTATGAAAATGGGCCGCGTCTCACACACTTAAGAGTGATGCATATTTTGACAAGATGGTGAGTTTAAATGTTCTGTCTAAAGGCACTTACATTCTTTTTTTTAAACAAAAAGGTTAAATAAAACATGCCTGTGAAATAAATCCACTTATGGGCCACCAGTTTGCAACAGCTGCGGTAAATCACATTCAGTGTTCCTGTCAGAATCCAGTCTAACCACCAGCTTCCTTCCTGTGGGCTGACCAGCTTAGCTGAGGTCAGAAGGATGGAACTGAGGTTTCCTGAAGTCACAGTTTCCTGATTTGGCAATACAGGGCATTATTTTCTTTCCCTTTAGGTTGGAGTTCAATTTCTAGAGAAGATATTTGAAAAGGATGACCTGAAGATGATCAGTTTCTCTACTGAGAGACGAGAAGGAAGAGCTTGCTCCTTATCATTCTGTCTTGTTCACCTGATTCCTTGCTCCTAACCGGGGCTGGTTTCCATGCCTGCTCCCACTGGCAGGGCTTTCCTGACCTGGGATAGATATACCGACTGCCCGACTCAAAGGTCATGGTGTTCTGGATGGGGTCCCCAGAGCCTCAGGGCTGTTTGCTATAAATACACGTGGTGATTGCATAAAATTTCACAGCTCTGTAATCTTGTCAATATTTACTCTTGGAAATGGAAGTTATTTGGCCTCTGTACTCTGCTAAGTGAGTTTGTTTCTTTTTGCTTTTGAAATAAGCTTCGCAATGAGAAAAGCCACTCCAAACATCTACAAGTTACTTTTCTCGATGATTAGTAACAACTGATTTAAGAAGCATGCACTGCAAACTTCACAATCTCAGAGCTTATGACCTGCTTCGGCCCGGGATTATGAAAGGTTTGGGCCGAATATTGTGCTTGTGTTCAAAGTAGTTCACATCCTGTAAAAACAAAGCATTAAAAAGGCCCCTCAGTGGAAGACGAATTCTTTTTCAGATAAGATTTAACGAATGATAATTGTAGAGAGGATTATTTACCACCAACTATTGTCATAACTAGCAAACGTGATGACGGAACCAGGACGATCTCTTCCTTTCAACCATCTATCCACTAAATGGTCAGGCACTGGCGGACCGGGCCCCACAGCAATTAGAAACATGTTTTAGATACTTGTCTTTAAAAGAGAAATCTGATAGTGCCTTCAGGAAAGTAAAAATAAAACAGCAAGAGCTGGACTTTCGAAAAGAAAAGAAACCATACTATCACTGTTAGGTACACTGTGGCCAGAGCAGAGTCGGATACTTACTTTTGAGGTGAGCTAGGAATGAGACCCCGCAGCTGTCCATGAAGTGCATCTTGTATATTGCTAGTTGAATAGAGCCCAATTGGTGAGTTATAGGAAGCGCTCACTACCTGTCTTTTGTCATCAATGTTTGCAGCTGCAACAAAAGGCTGGGCCCTTCTGTTGTGCGCGGTACCAATGGGTTTGAATTCCTGTACAATGGCAGACAAAATACACAGAGCCACACAGCGCACAAGAAAGCCATTAGTGAGCGAAACCAACAGCATTACTACTGTTAATAAAGGCATCTTTACCCACGACGAGATTGACGGAAAGATTAGAGGAGTTAGCCATACACTTTTCCATGGTTTTCTCTGAACTGTACATGTGCTATATTCACTGATCAAACGTTAAGGTGAAAAGGAACGGACCTTATTTAAAATATTACAAAATAATTTAAACATTGCATCCCTTATCTGTCCCTGACTTCTTTATCTATAGCTTTAAGAAATTCTAATGACTCGTTTGAATGCAGACATTTTGTGTGAGAAATGGGATTTTTGGCTTGAAAATTATACTTAACATTTTCTCAAGTAGAATTTACATATGGTTTCTCTTCTATTGATATATTGATAAACTTTCCCCCATTTTGAGAAATGAGGGAACAAAACAAGGAGAATGAGCATTTATGAATAACTAACTACACTGAATCATTTAAACTAAGCCAGGTAAAAACTTGTTTTTAAAAACGTCTTTTAAAAAGTTCTTAACTTGGATTAAGCTATAATCTTAATTTTAGAAAAAACAATTGAAAGACTCTTTTTATGAAAGAAGGAATAGCATACACAACCACCCCCCTTTTGTATTGCGATGATTTCATGTTGTGTTTGAAGACCTCTTCACGTTTACTCTAGTCCCCAAAAGACTAAAGTCAGTAATTCAGAGAGAAAACGTGTGTGATTCACAGGAGGATTTTCACTTTATTCCTTGGGAAAAGGACCAAACAGCAGAGTCCTCAACCCTGAGTTTGAAACATGTCTGAATGATCTGAAATCCTATGTTATTTTTTTTAATGTGGGAATCATGTTTTCCAGATTTTATACAGATTTATAATTTTGTAAAGCCTTTACAACTTTTTTCTTCTAAGCAACAGAAGAAAACAAAAAGGGAATATGCTCAATTACAGGTCACTGATTCTCTTTCCAAATATTTATTTATTTATTTATCTATTTATTTGAGACAGAGTTTCACTCTTGCCACCCAGGCTGGAGTGCAATAGCGCAATCTCGGCTCACTGCAGCCTCCTCCTCCCTGGTTCAAGCGATTCTCCTGCCTCAGCCTCCCGAGTAGCTGGGACTGCAGGTGTGAGCCACCAGGCCCAGCTAATTTTCGTATTTTTCGTAGAGATGGGGGTTTCACCATGTTGGCCAGGCTGGTCTTGAACTCCTGAACTCAGGTGATCCACTTGCCTCCGCTTCCCAGAGTGCTGGGATTATAGGCATGAGCCACTGCGCCCGGCCCCAAATCTTTCTATTTGGCAGAATTAGTGAGATAAATCTTTCTAACACTATTTTCCCTTACACATTCACATCAACTTCATTTACTTTTGTGAACGTGGCATCAGTGTTCCAGATTTGAAATCGTACAAACATATATAATTATTTGAAATAATACTGGAAAGAGACTATTGTCTTTAAAGCATTAAAAGATCCTGTAGTGGCCGGGCACGGTGGCTCACGCCTGTAATCCCAGCACTTTGGGAGGCCCAGACGGGCGGATCACAAGGTCAGGAGATCGAGACCATCCTGGCTAACACGTTGAAACCCCGTCTCTACTAAAAAATGCAAAAAACTAGCCGGGCGAGGTGGCGGGCACTTGTAGTCCCAGCTACTTGGGAGGCTGAGGCAGGAGAATGGCGTGAACCCGGGAGGTGGAGCTTGCAGTGAGCTGAGATCTGGCCACTGCACTCCAGCCTGGGCGACAGAGCGAGACTCCGTCTCAAAAAAAAAAAAAAAAAAAAAAAAAAAAAAAAAAAAAAAAAAAATCCTGTAGTTTTCTCTTCTTTTCATTTCAGATAAGTTGTGGGTTATGCTTTTCTGTTAGAAAACAGACTGTCAAAAACAAAAAGAAGAAAAGAAGGAGGAGGAAAGAAAAGAGAGAGTCTTTCTTCCCTGGGTGTAAGACCAGAGTTCTTCATAGAAGATTCTTGCGCCTGAGAATATGAACAACTTCCTACAAAACACGTTCCTTCAGTTCTCCTGAGCGTACTCCTTCTTCTACTACCCGGGCCTACTGGCAAAGCTCACTTAAAAAAACAAAAGTTATGCCAGGGCAATGGGGTGCAGCTTCGAATCCTAGCCTAGGAGATTTTGACTCTACCCGCCCCAAATCTCAGGGAACCTGAGAATCTGTGACGCGGTGAAGAACAGCTTTTCTCTCACCAACCTTGGACAGCATATTTCAACAGCCTCCTGAACCCAAAAAGAAGGTCTGAGTTGAATTCAATTTAGTCTATGATTTTCTCGTGTGATTGAGTTGGCTGATATCTTGTTCACTTAACTTTTTTCCTTCATAATAAAGGCTCACGGCCAAGGAGTTGATTAACATTATTGTAGCTGCTCTTAGGGAGCAGAATGACCCAAACCATCAAATGGAGCTTTAGAAAAATGCCTAATCCTAGAGCCTGTGAAAATGTGTGTAGCTAAACATTTATAAATGGTGCAATCTAAATGTTTTAGCTGATTTATTAGTGAATTTGGATTGGCTGAGTTTTGTGATTAACCAGTATAATCAGCCATTATTATGGCATGAAAAACTAGAAATAATTGTAAGTAATGACAATGGCCATGATTCAAGCCTTTTTGGTATGAGAGAAGACAGCACGCTAATTGCCTAACTGCCTAGTTTAGTTCTGGTGGATTATAAGTCTCTCAGGCTAATTAAATAATCAGGCATTACTGAATCACTTAAGTTTTGTGGAGCTTAGCTTTTTTTTTTTTTTTTTTTTTTTTTTTTTTTTCCTTAAAGTAAGGCCTGCCTTAAAGTCTTGGCAAGTAGAATTGAATTAATAAAAACTAACATAATATAATGGCTTTATGGAAAATACCTCTGCCCTTATTTCTTCTTAGCCTTAAGATGATAAATAAATACAGGTAGTGTTGTCCTGTAAATGAGGCAACTTCTCTGAAAATATTTGTGCATTAATAATCTCTAGTAGAATTTCTAAATAGCAGCATATAGTTAATCAGCTCCAAGCAATTTCTTTGCAATTTTCGGTTTTGGTTATACATATATTGCAAAGATCACAAATGCATAATTTGTTAAAAAAAAACCAAAAAACAAAAAACCAACAACCTCTATTTTACATTCAGATCTTAAAAGGAAGTGTTTCTAATACAGGCTGCAAACATTTTTATTTAGGCTTTGCAAAGCATTAGTTTATGGGCTTTTAGAGTCATTCCAAAAAGCACAATGAGGTGTATACACCAAAGGTTAACAAGAAATTTAAGTGGGGCACTCAGAGGCAACATTCTATCCAAGGCTTACATCATTGTTGATGGTCAAATGTAATCAAAAGACAAAACCAATTAGACGTCTGCTGTTCCACTTTAATTCATTTTTATTTTTCCTGGAAAAATCACAAGTAACTGAAAACACCAGCTAAAAAAGTGTATACAACAGTTAATATAGTCCAGCTCTTGTGTTTATTCTATCTAGACAAAACCACCCAGATCATTCTCATTTCTTAGGAATTCAATATGTAATTATTCCCATGAATTGATACATTTAACATTTTTAGTTTAAATGTTAGAGGCTTATATTAAGGAACAACATTTTGAACTAACAGAAGGCTAGAGCTGTCCCAGTGAAAGCTAAGTAACTTGACAGAACTCTGCTGACGTGAAGAGGATGCAGCCGTGGACAGCAGTCTCCCGCGTCCTTGGAATGACCGCAGACATGACAGCAGTCAAAGGCTTCACCTTTCAACTTCTTAGTTGGAGACTGCTCACAGGTAAAGATTCAGATAATCTTTACGATTCAGAACCATCTCCAACAGAAATAGTATGTTTGATTCATATACACACATACATATTTATATACAATATGTATACATATGTATATATCAAATCAAATCATATATATATGAAAAAATGGTGGGTATATAAGAGAAACAAACTCTATGAAGTGATCTTATATTTAATCAAGCCACGATGAAGAAATTATATTTCATCATGTTTGAAATTTATAATCACTCCCTCCTCATACTCGCCCCTCAAATGAACCCTTATCATCATTTTTCCTCCAGTGAGCAGTTTCAAGGGTTACCCATCTCTCACCGGGAAGAGTTTGAGGAAATGGTGATTATGAAAGCTTGTTTTATATGGGCTGCCTTCCAGTTACCAAAACACTTTTTATTTATGAAAATAAAAATGACTTTATCCCACACTCTTCTTGACTGTGTATGTAAACTCTACCATCTTCTCTGGTGAGGATGCAATCCTTTTTATGGAAATGGAGATAGCTTTCTTCTTATTTAGATAAGAACCATCTTTGTTTCTGAAAAGCATCTTTCTTGTATTGTGATAGGCACAGTACACCTTTGAGTTGTTCACCCAATATTAAGCAAATCTGAGGGTTATGGTTTGAGACTGTAAGCTTTGAAAAAGGACAAATAGCTTCATTAACATACTCTTAGTCAAGAGCAACACTTTGTACTGAAAAATGGACCATATTGTCTATTTTTGTACAGAAAAATAGATTGTGTTCAGGATTGCATGGAAGGCATTTATTCAGGTGCTGGGAGTTGATCTAAACAACACCTAACATGCCCTTTACATCTAAGATTCAAGTCTAAAGTCATAAAAACAAAATCTAGCTATTTGATGATAGCATGGAAAAATTATTATTATTATTATTATTTTTGAGATGGAGGCTCACTCTGTCGCCCAGGCTGGAGTGCAGTGGCGCAATCTCGGCTCACCGCAACCTCTACCTCCTGGGTTCAAGCGATTCTGCTGCCTCAGCCTCCTCAGTAGCTGGGACCACAGGTGCCCGCCACCACATCCGGCTAATTTTTTGTATTTTTAGTAGATCTGGGGTTTCACCATGTTGGCCAGTCTGGTCTCAAACTCCTGACCTCAGGTAATCCACCTGCCTTGTCCTCCCAAAGTGCTGGGATTATAGGAATGAGCCACTGCGCCTGGTCAAATTTTTAAAATCTAGATATTAAAATTTTATATCAACTATTCCTATAACCTTATAAGTAACCATCCCCTTAGCTTAAACCTATGCACAGGGGAAGAAACCCAGAAATAAACATACTAACATTTTATTATCTGTGACTGGGCTTGGATGGTAGAATATAGTTTTTTCCCCAACAAATAGATATGAAAGTGAAAAGGTGTGTTTTATTCCATTGTCAAAGGTCACATAACTTACAATAAAAGTTTGACTTGGGTTGAGAAACAAAAACTCCAATTTCACACTGCTCAGTGTCCTTTTGCTATTCATCTGCAATGACATCTTGAAGCATGATATATTAATGGCAGTTGTGTCTTTAACTGACACATATTTGCTGTCCAGAAGATTGCTCTATTTGTAGAGTTGTCATTTTGATAAAAAAGAAAAAGACGTCTTTTTTGTATAGCTTTGTATTACTTAGAAAAACGAAAAACCCTATAACCATAGCTCAGCTTTTCTCCAGTCTCAGTCCACAAGTGAAACTCACTGTTCGACTTTTATCGGCACATTTTGTTCTAGTTTACAGGATTTTTGGATAGCAGAAGATACACTGCAATTTAGTTATTTTCGTGTGGGGAATGTCTGTCCTGAAGGACCAAGTCACATAAACTGGCCATGCGGAAATCTGGCCTGAGAGTCTCATAAGGAGTAGAAATCCTTTGGTTCTTTAGTAGAACTGAATTTGTTCTTATCTTGGAGCATTTCAAACACTGGCCTCTTGGAGAGGATGTCAGTAAGAATTAGTCATGATGCCAAGTAATGGAACGTTTAAAGGCTCCATCTGACTGGCTGCTATAGACCTTAACCTAATCTTAACCTTTTTTAAAAAAGCAATTTTATCTCATTTTTCCCATTTGTAGTATCATAAATACTCATATTTTCTAACCCCCAAATGTAGGACACAAGGGCTAATACATGATGGACAAGAGGTCAGAGTATTTAAAATTAGGATTATGCCTTAAAATCCCATCCTTAGAATAACCATAGTCATAAATTAATACTCATAGACTTACAAAAGAAGCCTCTGCTAGAGCTACAGCTTGGAGAATCACCCTTAAACTCCAATTCTGGAGAGATGTTAGCAAAACGCAGGCTCCCATCCTGGTCTAAACTCACTTTGTGCTTAGTAAATACCTGCTGAATTACCTTACATGCCAGGGTGAGGGATGCAACCATGAGGAAGGATCACTGGGGATTTGGCACTTTGGTCAGATCTGTCTAGTCGGCCTCATTTCTTGCATCTCATATTAATGAAACTGGGTTTAAAAATTAGGAGAAATTCTTGCATGGAAAAATAATTTACAAAGGGTGCAGTGCAATATTGGATGTGTGCTGTGTAGGGAAAAGGAAATGCAGAGTCCCATCTAGTTGGTCCAGGTAGTAAGAGGCTGAGTGGTCAATAAATGCATGTATATTGACTTTAATTTTCAAAAGCACCATATAGTCTCTCTTTCTCATGTGTTACCTCCAGGTGATAAATTGATGAGGGTGGGAGGAAGCAGGTTGGCTTGGGCATCTCTGCAAAGGGCTAGATACAAGTGAGAACTCTACCTCAAGAACTTTCTTTTTTTCTTCCAATCTTTTCTTCTAGCAAAGCAAAAGTTGACTAGAGGTATCGTTATTCACCAGCCCACCTAGTATGTCATGGGGAGTCGCCATCAGCATTCAGATCCCTTCTCATTGTATTTATTATCTGTGCCATCCATTTTATCTTTTGCTCACTTACCCCAAAGAGCAGAAAGTCTTACCCTGCCTAAGCATCCCACTCAACTTTCTTTTTCTTTTCTTTTCTTTTTTTTTTTGAGACAGGGTCTTGCTCTGTCACCCAAGCTGGAGTGCAGTGGTGCAATCACAGCTCACTGCAGCCTCGGCTTCCTGGGCTCAAGCGATCCTCCCACCTCAGCCTCTTGAGGAGTTGGGACTTACAGGTGTGTACCATCACGCCCTGGTTAATTTTTAAAATTTATAGAAATGGGGTCTCACCATGTTGCCCAGGCTGGTCTCAAACTCTGAAGCTCAAACAATCTTTATGCCTCTGCCTCTCAAAGGATTATAGCTATGAGCCAATGCGCCTGGCCCCGCTCAACTTTCAAGATTAGTTTCCGTGCAACAGCTGGGAGTAATGGCAGAACACCATTCTGAGAACTGGCTCCCAGGACAGGTCCTGGCAATGTTAGAAAATGCACAGCTCATTTTTAGGCCCTTCAGTTCCTTTCATCCATTTGTCAGCTATTTATTGAGCTGTGGGCTATTGACTGAGCTGGGGGACTTAGAGGGAAGACAACAGCCTCAAGCTTCCTGCTTTCATGAATATTCTCTGTTCTGATCACTCCTTTTGGGGCTTATTTTTTCCTCCTTTTTGCTTTTAGTGGATTTTAGATTCAGACTCCACCTTCCCTTTAGTCAAAACTCTAGGACAATAATCTAATAAACTCATTTCCTCTAAAGATTATATTGCTCAGGATCCTTCTTCTCCTGGAGAGGTTCTATTTTAACTGAAAATAAAGCTTGGATCCACTTGTCATGACCCTTGTAATAGCAACAAAGAAGGCATTCCTAGCCTCTAGGACGTCCTATCATGTAGGCAGCTAACTATCTCACCAGCAAGGAAGGCCAGGAGACTTTCTGATTCCAGCCTGGGGTGGGGGTAACGTACTGATAATAAGGAGAGCTACCACTTATTTGAGTATTTCTATGAACAACTCAGTGTGACAAATTCTTTGCTTGTATTATTTTATTCTAATCTTTGAGAAGCCCTAGGAGATACATGTACTGATGTTATTCAACATCTTTTCGCAAAAGAAATCAGAGGCGTATGGAGACAAGTGGAAAACTTGAAGGACAAACTCAGGAGTTGATTTTCTTGAAAGGGGAAGTACTTCTAAGCATAAATTACAACTATGTTTTCAGTTCCCTTTCATCAGTTATAGAGAAAAACCACATGCTGGGAATATCTAATCAGTTTAGCGGGAACATGTGTTTCAGAAGGGGTAGTAAATGTACGTACGCATCTGTATCTCTAAACCTTTAGAGCTTCTATGTAGAGGTCATAAAATGCTTTTCTTAATTAGATTTCTCAGTACATCACAATCAAGATTTGATCTAATTTCAGGTTTTTTGGACCTTTTGAAAGCAGACATAGATCAGCATCAGATGATTAGATTAATTTAGTTTATTACAGTTGCCTCCAGAGAAAATCCTTTATCTTTTATAATTCAGCTGTAATGGCAGAATATCACCATGATCACACTAGGCAACACTCTTTTCTTAGAGTAAATTTAATTATAGAATCCCAGAAGTGAGAATTAAAGAAGAATATAAAATGAGATCTGGGTGAAGACCTCGAAGGATTGAAATTCACAATAACTAGTAGATTGGAGCACCTGTTTCAAATGGTAGACCTTATTTTTGCCTTGCTTTAACGACTTAAACTCCTTAGATTACCTCATGGTCATTTCACAGAAATCCATCATAAGAAATGAAAGAAATAATAAGTGTACTCTGTAGATTTAGCCAAATTCTTTCTGATGGGAGCATATTTTGTCTTTCAACAAGATGTTCACATAGGAACACTACTTTTTCTTGATGTAAGAAAACACGGATAATATAAATGAATCTCAGAGAAGAATGACAGACAACAGTTTCATCAGGTGGCTTGTTCCAATTTTTCTATTTGTCTCTTCTTCCCCTTGGAAGGCATCCCAATGATTTAAAAGGAAATACAATGTATAACGTTTGCTCTAAAATTCATACCTGTGGTTCTGATTCTAAGTTGATTTTGAAAGGATGAGCTTTCCCATCTTCAGATACCTGTGGAGACCACAGGCGAGTTTCTGCCCTGGAAATAAAATAAAATTTGTAAACTTCAAATTCTAATGGTACTTTCAGTTTTAGTATACTTTAATTTCCCATTATGTTTGTGAAAATACTAGCAACCCTCACTAACTTACGCAAAAGCAATTATTTCTTTGTTGCTGATTATTCTGTATTTTCCCATTTAATTAGTCTTTTTTTTTTTTTTTTTAAGATGTTGTCTCCCTCTGTCACCCAGGCTGGAGTGCATGTGGCAAAATCTTGACTCACTGCAACTTCTTCCTCCTTGGTCCAAGGGATTCTCTTCCCTCAGCTTCCCAAGTAGCTGAGATTACAGGTGCCCACGACCATGCCTGGCTAATTTTTGTATTTCTAGTAGAGACAGGGTTTCACCAGTTGGCCAGGCTGGTCTTGAACTCCAGACCTCAAGTGATCCACCCACTTTGGCCTCCCAAACCACTAGGATTACAGGTGTGAGCCACCACACTTGGCCGAAGTCTTACATTTTTAATGTCCTTTTGGGGACTGTAGACTAGATAAAAATTGCCTGGAGTACACTGTGCAGTTTCTGGAGGAAGGAGGCCTGCAATGCACGTGGGGAACAGGAGAGGGAGACTCTGCAGGCACACCCTGCAGATGACCACCAGGCAAGTTCCCTAGACCTCCCTACTTCCCTCCAGTCCTATTGAGGCCACTGCAGAAGACAGTGAGTGATCTGTCAGGTGGATTTGTTACTGGCATCAAGGAAATGTGCTTTGTCCAACCCTTCCCATGCATCTGCCTGTGACCTAATGGCTCCTAAGGGACTGTAAGCTTGGCATGAACACAGGTTACGCATCGAGAGTGAAAGAATCTACTTCACCCCATGAAACGGCAGATTGGTGGATTGATTGATCCTTCTGTACCACAGCAGGGAAAACTGCAAGTACAATCATAACAGGATGAACACACAGTAACAACCACTATAACAAATTACTATGATCATGGTTCAGTTTTGGATCAGAGATCTGATGGCAGGAGATCAGGCTCAATTTCTTAGTGTTTTTGGGGGGTGGGGTCAGAAATGTCTCAGTATTTAACATGCCCTTGTGTATATGCACTCTCACACTTGTAACGTTCTTCTGGGCTGAATTCTGTACAAAACAGCCAATGGCAGACAGGATATTGGCAGCCAGTTTTTAATACAATTACAGTTGGGCAAGTCAAGAGATTCTTTCAGGGGAATCTCTCCATTCCATTCCATTCTCTATCACACTGAGAACAACGATATAACTAGTTGTGCTGTTCAGTGTTTATGTGGCCAATAGTTGTTCTATTTTCATAGTTAATTAACTGGGTTATTACTGGAACAAATTCTTTCAGCCTCTTTTATTATTCTAACATTCCAGAGAATCCTTTTTAGAAATGATTTGTCAACAACTGCTAGATTGACTGACTTTAGTAAAGAATTAAGTAGTTGATATATAAAAAAGCCAGCCAAAATACTAGGTCTGTGGCACTCCTTGCTAGGAGGATGAAGTTATTTATAGTTCTGGTTCAGGTTCTCCTGCAAAACAGATCAGATTTAACTACCATTAGTTAAGAAGCACCTGTCAATTTTGAGACACAGCTGGTGAGCTGCTGCTTTAATCCTGTCCTGCGCATCAGCATGAGTCATGGACTCTGTCCCAAAGCCGTCAATAGCCAGGATGACATCTCCAGGACACAGGTTGGCAGCTGCTGCCTTGCTTCCTGGTGTAATCTGGAAGAAATCATGGCACCATTTAAAAACGAACATCCTGCAATATCTTGAGTTTTGTGCCTGACATTTGTATTTCAGCCTGGTAACATGTTAAATGTTTCACTGGGCAGAAAAACTGTAAATCTAACTTAAGAAACTCTCAGTTGGTCAATTGAGTTAGGTCTATTTTCTCATCATGTTGAATAATTTTGTTTCTTACTAACCACATTTGACATTGTTGTATCTGTTACTCTCTTTTAAAACATCTTACATAATTCCCAGTGTGAATCATACATTTTTTTGTCTTAAAAATTATTTTTTATTTTTCATCACCCAGAAGTCTCTATTTGGGAATAGAGTTTTACTATATTCAGACAACTTTTATATTCAGATTGAAACTGCTTTCAATCCAAATATAGCAATCCTTACTACTTATCATCTTTAAAATTCACATAAGAGGCATGCAATGGACTGAATATTTATGTCCCCCCCCAAACTCGAATGTTGAAATCCTAACCACAATGTGATGGTATTTAAAGGAGGGACTTTTAGGAAGCAATTAGGTCAGAAGTGAGGAGCCCTCATGAATGGGATTAGTGCCCTTATGAAAAAGGCCTCGGAGAGAGCTCTCAGCTCTCTTGTCTCCAATAAGGAGGAAACAATAAGAAGTGAGGTGTCTGCAACCCAGAAGAGGTTCCTCACCAGAACCCAACCATGCTGGTATCCTGACCTTGGATTTCCAGTCTCCAGAATGGTGAGAAATAAATTTATGTTGTTAAAAGCCACCCAGTCTATTACACTTTGTTTAGAAATCTGTAGAGACTAACAAGAAGAGGCCAGATAATACACAAAATTTTAGCTTCTCTTGAACCCTTCAGAAAGCTGAAGTCACAGGGCAATACACTTAAAATCTAAGGAAAGATAGGTGCCTTCAAGCAAAGGCAAGACATGAGCACAGGCTCAACTGCATGGAGGAAGATGGGGCTCCCATACTAGCTGTTATGAAGAATTCAGCTAAAATTATTAACAAATTGCTAAAGATCCAGTGTGAGTTAACGTGAGCGTATAGAACTCCTGGAAACCACAGACACAAAGGAAGTTTGTATTCACTCATGGTTTCTTCTCCATGAATGAAGAACAGATGAAACAAACACAAGACAACTAACAAGACAGTAGATTTTAATTAAACCATATCGGCAATTACATTAAATGTAAATCATCTAAACACATCACTTAAAAAACAGAGACTATCAAACTAGGTGAAAAAGCGAGATCCAATTTTATGCTGTCCACATGTTTTTCTTTCAGGGGCAGGAATAACAGGAATACTTAAGAATACAGAATATGGGAAAATATGGTTTTCCATACTTTAAAATATTTAAAAATAGAAAGGTGGTAATCATTACCATTGAATATTCAGTTAAGGGCAATGATTCTTTTGACCAGTATACCTACTCCCAATTTTCCTGGGTAAATCCCAACTATACACCTCTGCCTACAGCTCCCATGGGTCTTAACCTTGCCTACTTCTCTCACATCATCTTACATGATTCCTGCTCTCCCTCATCCATGGTGCTGTGGCCATTCTGATTTCCTTTTAGTTCCTCATGTAGGCCAAGCGTGTGCCCCTTCTGGGGGTTTTTATGCACTCTTATTTCTGCCTGAAATGCTTCCCTTACTCTTCACTCCTTCTCACCCTTTAGGTCTAGGTTCAAATCCTGCACTCTCAGAAAGACTTCGCCAAACATCTGAAGTAGCTTCTCTAGTCCTTCCCCCATCATTCTTCACCATTATACCCTATTTCCTTAATGAAAATTATTTGTACTTTTATGTTTGTGTATTGTCTGTCTTCCCAACTAGACTGGATGCTCTTGAAGATAGGTACAATATGATGTATGTTTCTAATAATTCACAGTGTATACCCCAGTACTTAGAATAATTGAAGAATCAATTAAAAAGCATTTAAATCAGAGCTTACATAAAAAGAACTAGTCCCTATATGCCCAAAGATTATAGCTTTTAATGTCAACTTGTCATTGCTACGTTTGCGAGTTTCTAACAGAGCAGAACAATACATACTAAGTCAAATCTCAAACTGCTCCAGGAAGAAACTAGATTATTTCTAATGCTTTGAGGATCAGCAATTAATTCATTTGCTTTTTCTTTATTTGCTTATTCTAGCTATCTAATTGTGGTTCTAGGGAAGATACAAGTTCATCTAAATAAATAAAATTGCTAAAATAATAAGTTCTCATGTGTCCTGGATCTTCTGTCTCATTACTAAAATGTTTATTGTACTCACTTTATTTCTGTAATCATCTCACTGTAGCTATCACAATGATTTTTCCAGTAGGAACAGTTAATAGAAGCTGGGTGAAGACAACTGGGGATTATTATATCTTAGAGGCATTTCATAGCTGTTTTCCATTCAGAAACATTCTCAGACTCAGAACTGTCAGAACAAAAGTTACCATTCCCAGAGTGATTTGTAGGGATAAAAATAATCTTAAACTTTCAATTTTCTCTAATTTGTCAATATCAGTATTTTCTATTTTTAAATGTCTAAGACTAGAATAATTTTCTTTGAGTTAAAACACAGGCCAGGCATGATGGCTCATGTCTGTAATCCCAGTGCTTTGGGAGGCTGAGGTGGAAGGATTGCTTGAGGCCAGGAGTTTGAGACCAGCCTGGGCAAAATAGCGAGACCCTGTCTCTACACAAAAAAATATTTCTTAGAAAAGCTAGGCATAGTGGTTCACACCTTTGGTCCCAGCTGCTCAGGAGGCTGAGGTGGGAGGACTGCTTGAGGCCAGGAGTTTGAGACCAGCCTGGGCAAAATAGCGAGACCCTGTCTCTACAAAAAAAAATATTTCTTAGAAAAGCTAGGCATAGTGGTTCACACCTGTGGTTCCAGCTGCTCAGGAGGCTGAGGTGGGAGGACTGCTTGAGCCCACGAGTTTGAGACTTCAGAGAGCTGTGATTGCACCACTGCCCTCCAGCCTGGGCAGCAGAGGTAGACCTCCTCCCCTCACCAAAAACAAAACAAACACACAAACAAAAACACACAAGAAGGTATATTTCAATATATTTGCTTTCAGAGCCTAACTTAGCTTTTCTAATATACCTAAATAGATTTAAGTTATGTAATACTCAATTCTGATTTGGAAAAGTCTAACTTTTCTTTTAGCTCTGGTTAGGATGAGTGTAAGGTGGGATAAGTGGAGGTTTGTTTCTGCATGTGTCCACACTAATTTTAAACAGACATCTGAACAACAGCTTTTCATTATCTAAGTCCAATATTTATTGATATCTAGAGTCATACCCCCAGTATTGGACTTAGATAATGAATAGCTATTGGATATCTAAGTTGAATATCTTAGATACTGAATATTACTAAAATTTACTAACAATATTAATACTAAATAACATCTTATACTTATGCAAAATGTTACATTTGCAAAGCCCCTTCGCACACCTTTGCCCATTACAGCTCTCTAAGACAGGCTGGACAAGGAAAACTGGCTCTGGCTTTGAGGAGAAGAGGTGTCTAAGTAACCTGTGGCTTGCTGCTGAGCTGGGAGCAGCTGTAGAGCTACGTCACCAGCTCTTTCAGAAGTCAGCTAGGACAGGTGGTTTATAGTGACGGCCAGATCCCACTTGTCATTTTGTATTCAACCTGGTTATTGTTGTCCTGAGACCTCTAAGCAGAGAGTTGATAAGAAAAAGGAAATAGAGAGAGGAATGAGAGAGGAGAAAATATGATGCCTTTACTTCTTCCTCGTTTTCAAGTGCAGCCAGGCCAGTGATCAGAAAATGACTGTGAAGTAGTTTTTCCCAATTCTGTGAAGAAAGTCACTGGTAGCTTGATGGGGATGGCACTGAATCTGTAAATTACCTTGGGCAGTATGGCCATTTTCACGATATTGATTCTTCCTATCCATGAGCATGGAATGTTCTTCCATTTGTTTGTGTTTTTATTTCGTTGAGCAGTGGTTTGTAGTTCTGCTTGAAGAGGTCCTTCACATCCCCTGTAAGTTGGATTCCTATGTATTTTATTCTCTTTGAAGCAATTGTGAATGGGAGTTCACTCATGATTTGGCTCTCTGTCTGTTATTGGTGTAGAGGAATGCTTGTGATTTTTGCACATTGATTTTGTATCCTGAGACTTTACTGAAGTTGCTTATCAGCTTAAGGAGATTTTGGGCTGAGACGATGGGGTTTTCTAAATATACAATCATGTCATCTGCAAACAGGATGAAGCTAGAAACCATCATTCTGAGCAAACTATCGCAAGGACAGAAAACCAAACACCGCATGTTCTTACTCATAGGTGGGAATTGAACAATGAGATCACTTGGACACAGGAAGGGGAACATCACACACCAGGGCCTGTTATGGGGAGGGGGGAGGGGGGAGGGATAGCATTAGGAGATACACCTAATGTAAATGATGAGTTAACGGGTGCAGCACACCAATATGGTACATGCATACATATGTAACAAACCTGCATGTTGTGCACATGTACCCTAGAACTTAAAGTATAATAATAATAAAAAAAGAATTTTCACTGAAACTAAAGGGTTAGTGTAGGCTTATTAAAAGAAAGCTATGGATGTGTATAGTTGAATAACTGATTTGATTAAAGTTATTTGAAGCTTAAAAAAAAAAGACAATGTCTGTGAAATTGGCCTGATTTTAGTAAGTTAAACAATCTGTTTAAACATGAAAATCTATTACTTCCCTGCATTACTTTATGTTATTATTTTATTGCCTTATTATATTCTTTCCTTGTATCATTACTTTGTATTAGCACGCACAGTTTATTACTGTTTTCCCAAATTAGGAGAAGAGAGAGCTGAAATGAGGCATAGAGCTTTTCAGTGGATTATTTATTGTTTAGGCTCATTAGGGTCTCAAATATCAAAAGTACTGGAGAGATCATTGAACACGGTACAGCAGTGAATCACTTAGCAGCACATTTTCAAACTTGTGTGTTTATAAGAATCACCTGGGGTCCTTGCTAACATTAAAGACTCCAGCCCTACTCCAGATGCTCAGAATCAGGAACAGAATCTCTAGGAGAGGAGCCAGGGAATCTATGTGTTTAACAAGAGCCTCAGATGATTTCTGTTATTCACATCAACCTATATTACTTGGATCTGTTGGGGAAAAAAGCTAACTGAAAACACAGATAAAGCATCTATAATATCCTATTTATGCAGAGATGTAAGGCAAGTCCGAGATAGTCCCGAGATGATGTTTCTGTTAATAAAAATGATTGAAATAGTTATGGAACGAGACAAGCAGACACTGAAGCACTGCACAGCAGGCACGGATCGAAATCATGAGAAACCCCATTGTTCCTTCTCCTTCCCTAGCAAACAGACTCCGCGTGCCTCCTTGGCATCCGCAACCCTGCAGCACCTGGCTGCCAAAGACATTTCTAGAGCCACACCCCACACTGGTTATATCAGAATCCCTGCATGCACCTGGGCGTGGGTGTGTTCAAAAGTCATACGGGCGGCTTTAACATGCTGCCAGGGCTGAGAACCATCACTGGATTCCTAATGAGAACTACTATCTCACTTAATTCTTAAGACAATCTTACAAAGTAGTTATCTCTTTTTTAAAATGAGAAAATGGATGCTTGGAAAGTGTAAGAAGCTTGGTTACGGTCCCACATCCTGAGAAAACCTGAAATTCCCACTTGGGTCCGCCTCGCTCCATAGCTCAGAATCTTCCATCACCTCGCATTGCCTCTCCTGCAGGTAATCTTTCCTTCAACACCTCCTAGCTCTTTGGGCATGGTTTTCTTGTGGAATTCTGGACAGGTTGTGTGACGGCAGTTCATATACATGTTCTTTCTTTTCTGATATTAGCTTCTCTGGGGTTAGAAGCCCGTCTAAGCCACAATTATACGCTTGCAGCATCTCTCACGTACAAGGCATTCTGCACACAGTAGATACTTGTGGGATGTACGAGTTACACACAAACCAGCACTTCCATGTAGACATGGTCTGTGTTAGAACAAACTTGAATAGGTTTTTATTTACATCAATCTTTCTACTACATTTGTTTTACCCCGGAAAAGAATTGCATTCAATTGCAAACAGTCCTTTCTAAAAGTTTAAATTTCAAATGTAGTTTATATCACATTAAATTTCAAATGTAGTTTATTTTAAAGTCATACACTTTTCTCTCTTAAAGCCTGCAAAAATTAGGAACATGCTAACATTTTCTATACTGGACCTCAAGCTCGTACAGCATTCTCAGTTATAATGATCTTGATCTTAGATGTGCTCTGGGTAGGAAGGAGGGAGAAGAGGGGAAAGAGAAACTGAGTGAGAAAAGACACACTGGCATCAGATCTAGACAATCATTTTATATCACGGACATAAAAGAAGCCTGCCCTGTACACTAGCCTCCCCTTATCCACGGTTTTATTTTCTGCAGTTTCAGTTATCCGAGGCCACTGCAGCCTGCAAATAGTAATTGGAATATTTGAGAAGTAAACAACTCATAAGTGTTAAACTGCAGCTGTGCTGAGTAGCGCGATGAAGTCTTATTGTGTCCCACCTGGGTCATGGATCATCCCTTTGTCCAGCGTATCCACATTGTCTATGCTACACTCTTCACCGTGAATCACTTTGCAGTCTTAGTTATCAGATCGGCTGTCACAGTATTGCAGTGCTTGTGTTCAAGCAACCCTTATTTTACTGAATAATGGCCCCAAAGTGCACGAGTGCTGTGCCCAAGTTATAAATTAAACTTTATCACAGGTATGCATGCATAGGAAAAAACATATATATAGAGTTTGGTACTAATGTAGGTTTCAGGCAACCACTGGGGGTCTTGGAATGTGTCCCCTGTGGATGAGAGGGGATTACCGTATTCCATACTGAAATTTTGTCAAAGCAAATGATTTGTAACTTGTCTGTAAGAGTAGATCTAGCCTCTGGATGGTCCAAAAACTTAGACTTTGTAGAAGTGTCTTATGAAAGAAAAAGAAAAGATGCTCACTTAAAGAAGTGAACCTTAAAATTCTTCTGTGAAATGCTTAGGCCAGTTATATATGGTGTTTGAAATAACAACTCCCTCCCCTAAACTGAACATCCAAAACTGAAATTTTATATTGCACAAGGTCTATCACACTTATTGCCTAGAAACTGCTTTCCTAAAAATTGTGTTTATCACAACCAGTTGCTAAAAATTTGTTTTGAGAATGTCTGGTGTTTGACTTACCTTACTTTTGATCCTTTTAATAATACAAAGATTCATCTGGCTGATTATTTGGATTGTAAACAATGACAGGGGTGAGGGCCCTGTGTCCTAATTTTGTGAATTGTAATTTCAATTGATGGAGGCAGTTATATTTGTCACTCTCCTACAAACTCTAGTTGGAGCCCCATTGTCGAGGAGTATTGCTGTAGCCTGTATTTGTATAGTGTGAGGCGGGGAGTGAAGGGTATAGCTTGTAAGAGGACAAAAGCTGATTTAATGACGACTTGATTAAACACATCTCATTTATGGGACCTTTTGTGGCTTTAAGTACAGACATTGGTGTTTCAATTCTTTGTATATTAAGAACTTATTTAAAACTGACAAATTGGCCAGGCGTGATGGCTCACGCCTATAATCTCAACACTGTGGAAGATTGAGGAGGGCGGATCGCCTAAGGTCATGAGTTTGAGAACAGCCTGGCCAACATGGTGAAACCCCATCTCTACTAGGAAAAAAAAAAACAAAAAAAACAAAAATTAACTGATTGTGGTGGCGGGTGCCTGTAGTCCCAGCTACTAGGGAGGCTGAGGTAGGAGAATCGCTTGAACCCGAGAGGTGGAGGTTGCAGTGAGGCGAAATTGCACCACTGCAATCCAGTCTGGGTGACAGTCTCAAAAGCACAAAACAAAACAAAAACATGACAAGTCAACTAAAATAAAACAATTCTCACTTATCTTTTTGTGAAATATTTTTTGAGAACACATTCTGTACCTACTTGTAATAAAGTTATGTAAAAAGTGAACCATCTAGTCAATCATTCATACTGTGTTTATATTTATTCTACAACACATATGATCTACTAGGCACGGTGCTAAGCCCTGAATGACCCCCCAAATTAGAAGGTTCCCGCCCTCGGGGAACGTGCCGTTTGGTGGGATACAGATGCAGTGAAATATCTGGTACAGGCATGACATAAGGAGGGGTTACACAGGCTGGAAGCTACAGTAATCAAATGGATGAGATGGTTGTTACCGAAAGAAGGATTGGGGAGAGGTGTTGGAGTGGGTTTCCACAGGCATAGAGCACAGTGGTGTGGTGTGGGGAAAAGAAATCTGGGGAAAAATGGTATCAGGAGCAAACGCATGTCAGGGAAACCATAAGCAGTCCAGAGGGCAGCCCCACTGCCTACGTGTGGAGCAACGGGAAGAAAGGGAGAGAAAACGAAGGGAGAGGAAAGAAATGAAGTTAGCAACTCAAATTGGGATAGTAGATGGTGAAAAGTCATGAATGTGATGCTAAAGCCACACATTTCACTCTCTACAAACCAGTGATGCCACTGAAGGATTTTTAAGAATGAGAAAGGAAAAAACTTGGCATTTTCCAGAGACAGTAAGAGTATGCTGTGTGAATTGGACGGGGGAGACAAATGTCTAGGTGTGGAGCTAGGAAAGCTTGAAGAAGGACAGTGGTAGAAAAGATGGAAAGTGGCAGATCTTGAAGACAGAATCAATAAGGCCAGTGATGAAGAGGATGGCAGAAAACACCTCTTTGGAAATATCGGAACAACTGTCCATTTTCACCTGTGGGCTTCAGAATGCAGGCAGACCCAGCATCAGAGCCTGTTCCACTGCTTGTGACCATCCGCGGGTTAATGAATCTTTTAAAGCCTCATTCTCCTCATTTGCAAAAGGGGACGTCACTACAGCTACTCTCCTAAAGATTATTGTGAGATTTCAGTGAGTTCGTGCATATAAAAGGTTCCCATCAATGCCTGGCAAGCAAAAGAGTACAATAATACACTTACGACCTCACACACTACCTTTCAAAATGGTGTAAAAATGTTAAAAGCGGTACAATTCACCATTTAACAATACTGAGTTATTTTTCTGTAATACTTTTTATTCTCTTTCTTAACAAATTTCACTATTCTTATCATTTCAGTGAAAATATTCTCAATCAGGTGTTCACTAAAGCATAAAAGTTATTATTGAATAAATAAATGAATATTCTTATTTATTCAATAAGAATCTACTATACACCTGGCTTTGGGGACGCTTGGGATACAAAAATAATTTGGTTTTACCTGCTGTCCTGGAATTAATTAAAGAGAAAAGGCATAATCAAGTGAAATATTTGGTCATAAACTGTTATTGAACCAAATGTCAAAATGAGTGATACAAATTAGTTATGAGTTAGAAATTCCAGATAGAATTGGTTTCCCTAATAATAATTGTCATTATATCAAATATATTTACCAATGGCTATTGTAGTCCAACTCTGGAATGTAAGCACTGATTTAAAATAAACATTTATAATGTCAACAACTCAAAATTTCAAGTATATCATTACTTATATTGACATACAATTATACTATAATAGCAAAATATTTCTTTTATAAATACCTTAAAAGATTTTCATGATGAAATTATTTTGTTAGAAGTTAATGATTTATTCTGTGTTAGGATTCAAAAGTTTATTCAACTTAAATAAAAACTATACTCCAGAAACTAAAAATATTTCTTATTAGATATAATGGAAACTGTTTTTTTTTTTTTTTTTGGTAAATCTATAATAGGAATTGCTTGGCCCAGGTCACTAAAGCATTTTCTGCTTAATCTACTGAGGAACGTTTTTGGGGGTATGTTGAACAGTTTTCATGTTTCATATAAAAACACATGTCAGATATGTTTATATGTTTTTGAAAAATGTAAAACAAGGCTTGAAATGTTCCATTGTATGCGTCTGTAGGATACATGTTTTGACATATTTTTAAAAGGATGTTGGTTCCCAATTCTCATAGGCATATATAAATAAAACAGAATTTAAAAGGTATTAGCTTGTTCAAAATCTGTATGAGATGAATCAGATTACAACATATACATTTATAAAATATGGCATGCGAATACAAGAAAATAAAGTATAATACTCTGAAACTAAAACTGAAAGTTTACGCCTTTAGGTATTAAATGTTTTATATGTGATAACTGAAATAATACATTAATTTTCTATGAAGAAAAACATTGTTAGAAAAACATCAACTAGACCAAATAATGCTTTAGAATTCTTCACATTTACTGATAAGAGAGAAACCCTGAGGTTTTATTTTTACCTTGTTTTCTCATTATACAATAGAGAACACTAAGTAAAGCTTGATTTTGATATTAAAGCATTATTTTCCGTTTTTAGGCTGAGTGGTTTACTTTGCACCAGGTAAACTAAACTGCCACGTTTTCTTTGTAGCTGGAGTCAGAGGTTGATGATTGCTAAGCCAAGTTCTCAGCTTTGGAAAACATGTGTTCAAAATGCCTGGAAACTCAGGAGGACGCATTAGGAATATTTCCCCTGTCTGGGCTGATAGGAGCTGCTCCGGTTTGGCCAACCCAGGCCGTGCCCCGCCAACAGCGCGCTGCTGAAGTTTTCATCCCGACGAGAAAAACGCTCAGCTGCGCGCCAGCCCCAGGGAATGCCCGGGGGCGCCAGTCCCTCGTCTCTCCCACCCGGGACCCATCATTTGTTACGGAAGGGCGATGGGGTGTGTTTTATTTCTGTAATCACATACAAACATTTAATACGTAAAGGCGAGGACGCACTCGAGTCTGGCAGCCTCGCCTTCCCTGAGCCCAGTGGCTCTCCTCGGAAAGTGGCTGCGGACCCAGAGGATGGGACACCTTTAGAGCGGACTTTGTCAATCTCTGAGCCGCTCCGCAGCCACTTGACGGAGTTGCCGCCGCCCCGGAGCTGGGCGCGCGCGCTTTCTGGCCGCCCTCGGCCCCGGGGCACCCACCGCGTCCCCCCGGACGCCGCCGGAGTCCCCACCTCGCAGCAAAAGCAAGAACGCCGACACCTACCCTGGTGATGACCAAAGGCTGGTTGAAGTCTATGCCCCCTGAGAGTCTGAAGCCCCAGGGGGCAGGGCCCGGGAGGACCACCGTCTGGGGCATGTCGCCTTCCTCCTGCCCACCGGGCTCTGAGTGTCCCCGCGCGGGGCAGCCACTCCGCGCCGGGCCGCGTCCTCGCTCCGACCCGGGCGGGGGCGCTTTATCCCCGTTGGGAGTGACGTCACCGCCCCGCCGTCCTCCCCGCCCCCTCCCACCCCGGAGAGCTCCAACTTTGGAAGCGAGAGCCGCGCCAGCCCTGCGGGAGTGCGCAGCCCGGCCGGCTGGGGCAGCCTCCCGGGCCTCGGCGGGCGCGGGGGCTTCAGGTTACAGCGTCCGTCGCTCTCTTGAAGTCACACCTGTCTCCCTGTTTATCTTCTGCTTGGAGCGCAGCAGTACACTTTGTTGGAAGCGAAAGCAGTCAGACCACAGCCTCCATGCTTTCAATTAAAACGAGCATCATCAATACAATTAGTTATTTAGCAATTTCGAGTGCATTAATATTTACTTACTACCTCTGCCGCTTTGGGCAAGTTACTTAACATCCTTTTAAATTTTTATTTTATTTATTTAGTTTTTGTAGAGACCGGGTCTCCTCTTTGTTGCCCAGGCTAAGTCTTGAACTCCTGGGCTCAAACAGCCTTCCCACCTCTGCCTCCCAAAGTGCAGGAGAGTCTGGCCGGGGTCCTGTGGTAGTCTTGGTGTGGACTCAAGTATTTCTGGTGTTATGTGTTAGGATGTTGTGATTCCCAAAGGGAGAGGGAAGGATGAGGGAAGAGAAATATGAAATGCTTTAAAAACTCAACAACAAGGGTCTTGTGGACTTAATGCCCCATATGATAAGGTCATATTGGTCCAGGAGGACAGAGTTGCAGCAGACTTTTAAGAGGGCAGTCTCTTTGGAAGCAGTTTTAAGACTGATGGAGAAAAGAGAAAGGAGATGCAGAAAGCAGTAAGCAAAGTGAACCAGCCTGGGCAAATGTAAATCACAAAGGTATGATGGGCATTACTTTGTTTGCTGTGGTGGATTACATAAAAGTCCTGGGGGATAAGCATTTTCTAGTTCTAGACATTTCCCAGTGCCCCATCTATGCCGGACCATCCAGCAGCTGAATGTTCTGTCTTCCTGCTGACTTTGCCTATGTGGGCTGAGGCTGTATCACAGGGCACATTTCTTCTGTCAGTCGCTGGCTCTGTCTGCATGATACAAACATACACATGCACACACACAGAGGTCCATTCAGAAAAAAAATCAGACAAGTCATTTGGTGTTGTGTAATTATAGTAATTGTTTTTACCTTACTTCACGAGCTGGCTTCTGTAAACAGCTGATTTTTTTCTTTGCCTTTTTCACTGGCCATCTTGGCATCATTTAGATGTAGCCAATATCTATACAATATCCATATAATATCTGATGAGTTTTTTTTTTTTTTTTTTTTTTGAGACAGAGTCTTAATCTGTCACCCAGGCTTGATGAGTTCCTCAGGCTTTGCAGAGAGCATGGAAAGCAGGGACATGAGATGGGCAGTTTTCCTACATTCTACTCTTCACCGAGACCAGCAGGAAAGTGCTCAGAAGTGACTGTTAAGGTAGAGGTGAGAATAACTGGGAGGGAGTATTCTAAGGAAGAAGCACTGGCCCCATCCTAAATGGTCCTAGAAAATCCTGCTTTGGGTTTGGGTACTGTTCTAAGGAGAGGTTCTTTTTGCATGACTCTTTCATTTGTTTTTTTGTTTTGTTTTGTTTTGTTTTGTTTTGAGATGGAGTCTCGCTCTGTCGCCCAGGCTGGAGTGCAGTGGCGGTATCTCAGCTTACTGCAAGCTCCGCCTCCCGGGTTCATGCAGTTCCCCTGCCTCAGCCTCTCCAGCGAGTAGCTGGGACTACAGGCGCCCGTCACCACGCCCGGCTAATTTTTTGTATTTTTAGTAGAGACGGGGTTTCACCGTGTTAGCCAGGATGGTCTCGATCTGCCGACCTCGTGATCCACTCGCCTTGGCCTCCCAACATGCTGGGATTACAGTGTGAGTCACCACGCCTGGCCTCATTTGTTTTCTTTTTCTTTTTCCCTTTCTAAAGGAAACGGGGACAGTGTTAATAAGAATGAAGTGATCAACTCTCCTTGGGGTGTGTGTCAAGGTTCCAGAGGAAGGGATGTCAGAGTTGGACCTTGAAGGGTAAGAGAGTTTTGCAAGTGGCTGGAATTGGGAGGGACACAAGAGGGAGGACATTCAAAGCAGAAGAACTGTATAGAATGTGCAGTCACAGGGAGGGAAGAAACTGATGGCCCATTAGGAAATGGCAAGTAATGTGGTATGGATAGAGCCTAGCCCATTGGATAGAAACAGGAGACAAGGATCACAGTAGTCAGGGCCGTATCAGTAGAGAGGATTTCATATGTTACAATAAGGTTTTGACTATTGGGAGCCTTTGAAGAGTTGTAAGCAACGTGAATACTAATCAAATTTGCATTTACAAGCATCATTCTGGGAGGTGGGAGGCTGAATTGCAATTGAAGGAGATAACGCAGGGCGTCCCATGAACAATTACTGCAACAATCCAGTGGAGGATATTGACTAGGGCAATGAGGATGGAGCAGCGTGGGCAGATGTGGGAATCACATAGAGGTTAATTGGCACAATCTGGGGACAAATCTCACATGGGGGATTAGGGAGTGGTTAGGAGATTTGGATGGCTCCCAGACTTCCCCGTCGGGTTTTACATGAATGGTGGAATTATGAACAAGGAGAAAATGTGTTAGAAATACAACAAGCTATTTTTGTTTTAATTAGGGAATGGTGGGTTAGAGCACCATTTTGGCTGTGCTGATTTTGATGCCTGTAGAACACCAGTGCCCTATAGTGTACTGGTTAAAAGATGAAGATTTGGAGTCAGACCGAGAGTCTGGATATTCTAGATCCATTGTATTTGCTGTGTGATCTTAAGGCAAGTTATTTACCATCTTTGTTAAAATGGTGATAATGATAGTATTTGCCTCCTAGAGTTACTGTAGTTTACCTGAGTTAATAACAAGATACCTGAAGTGTGCCTGGCACATGCTTTATGCATGTAATCATTGACTATTATTATAAGCAATTGGAGATATAAATCTAGAGATCTGGGCTTGAGATTAAGATTTTGGAATTATAGTAGAATTTGTGGCTATAGGTTAGACTTTTTTTTTTTTTTTGAGACGGAGTCTCGCTCTGTTGCCCAGGCTGAAGTGCAGTGGTGCGATCTTGGCTCACTGCAAGCTCCACCTCCCGGGTTCATGCCATTCTCCTGCCTCAGCCTCCCAAGTAGCTGGGACTACAGGTGCCTGTCACCACGCCCAGCTAATTTTTTGTATTTTTAGTAGAGACAGGGTTTCACCATGTTAGCCAGGATGATCTCGATCTCCTGACATCAAGATCCGCCCGTCTCAGTCTCCCAAAGTGTTGGGATTACAGGCGTGAGCCACCGTGCCCAGGCTAGGTTAGACATTTTTAAAAAACTGGTTGGAAATCCTTTGACATTCTTCAAGAATTGTAGGATATGTCTTCTCTCCTTGAACTTGCATAGATGAGTGACTCTTATATTATTAATGAAATGAGGTGAGACTTCTGAAGCTAGGTCAGAAAAAGTGATGCAGCTGCTGCTTTGCTGATTGTAACACTCGTGTCTGATGCCTGGTTGCCATGTAAGACCTCCGAGGTGCCATGCTGTGGGGAAGCCCAGGCTGCATGAGGAGGTCACATATTGGTACTATTATTGGTAACCCCAGATTAGGCATCAGACATGTGAGAAAAGATTCCTCTTTCCAGTGTGTCTTAGCCAGTTCAGGCCGCTATGGCAAAACACCATAGTTTGGATGGCTTAAACAAAAAACTTTCATTTCTCAAAGTTCTGGAGCCTTAGAGGTCCAAGATCAAGGTGCAGGTAGATTCAGTGCTGGGTGAGGCCCCTCTCCCTCATTTGCAGATGGCCACCTTCTTGCTGTGTACTTGAGAGAAAGCTCTATTTACTCCCTTCTTCTTCTTATAAGGACACAGATCTCATCATGGGGGTTTCACCTTCATGACCTTATCAAAACCTAATTACATCCCAAAGGCTCCACTGCCTAATACCATCACATTAGGGTTTAGGGTTTCAATATATGAGTTTTGGTGGGGACGCAAACATTCAGTTCATGACACAGTCTCCATCCAGCCCTAACATCCCTCTCAGCCTCTGAGTCCTCTCAGCTCAGGCTCCAGACATTGTGGGGTAGAGAGGAGTCATCCTCACTGTGCCCTTTCTGATTTGCTGAACCGTAGCATCTGTGAGCATAATAAAATGGTTGTTTTCAGCTTCTACATTTGAGGTTCATTTGTTACACGGCAGTAGTAACAGATACCAGATGAAATTGCCCAAGGAGATTAGCTATGCAAGGGGAGAAGACAGACATTCAATGATTGAACCTTGAGGAACAGCAGCATTTAAAGGACAGGAAAATAAGGGGACCAGAGAAGACGATTTTTCTCTTACAAAACATTTCAAGAAACTGTGAAAGTGATAGCATGGAAGACAGGTGAGGAGAAAAATTCAGAGTGAAGGCAGATATCACAGAGAGGTGCAGGTAAAGTTGTAATGATAGGTGCTTGTTAGATTTGCTCATTCTCAAGCTACTGGAGTCTTAGGGCAGTGTCAACAGAAGAACAGAGGACAGAGGCAGCCTGCTGTGGTCTGAAGATGATGGGTGGAGACAAGAATACAGAAAATCTTTCCAGAGAATTTGTTCATAAAAGGGAAGGAGCGACCCAGGATGGTCAGCTGAGGCAGTGCAGGTCAAGAGAAACGACTTTTAAAAAATTAGGATGCGAGGGTATGCTGAAGTCAGAGAAGATGCTGAGAAAACAGAGAGGGGATAGGGATGGAGCAAGGGCCAGGCATTGATGAGCGGTGGAAGTGTAGGTCTCCAGGATGACACACCCCTTTTCTTCTGAGAATGGGTGGAGTTCTGTAAATTGAGGTGTGTTAGCTGTACAATAACAGATGATCTAGTCCTGAAGTTCATTGAAAATCTCCCCGCCTGCTTAGGGCCCTCGGGGACTTCACCTCTTGATGGCGGCATGTGTTCTGAGACTGCTTCCCTGCCAACAATCTTTCCTGTGCTTTCTATCTCTCAGGCTTATACCAGATGGAGATGCTGTCACTCTTCGGGTCGGGAACCTGCACTAGCACTTCACTGCCCTGGGATAGAGCAAAAATCTGCTAATGAAGGGCTGGGAGGGCCTTTCATCATCCATAAACACGTGCCGTGGATGCTCTTCAGATTTGTCTCTATGTCACACAACAGTCATTGCAAAGGCCGGCCGGGGGTTCTGGCTCCTCTTCCCAAGTTTTCTATACTTTAACATTTTAAAACTTTCTTTTTCTTTCTTCTTTCCTTCCTCCTTTTCCTTCCCTATCCCCTTTTCTTTCTTCCTATCTTTAAGGGAAGAGTATATATCTATTTACATCTTGGGTTCCCTTAGCCAGATAAATTTTTTTGTGCATTAAAAGACCATTGGTGGTTATTAGAAATGCAAATTCCTGGGCTCCACGCTCAGGAGATTTGAATTCAGTTGCTGAGGCCAAAATCCACTGTGGGTGGTCTGTGGACCACACATTAAGAAATAGTCAACACATAGGATTAGACTTTCTTATACTGTGTCTTTTTATGTGCTGCTCCTCCTTTCTGGAATGTTCTCTTTTGTCTATCACAGCTCACCCTCTTTCCCCATTTCCTGGGAAGATTGACCATCTGTAGCTATATCAGACTTTCTCCTTGCTTAGTTCTTACATCTAGGTAACATAACATGAAAGTCTGAACTTGGCCATCCTCCAGTGTAGCCAGTCACTTAGCAATGCGAGGTGCCGGGCTAACAAAGGAACAAGGCATGGATGTGGGTTTGGGAGGTGCACACTCTTGCAACATGCCTTTTCCACAAGGGCTAATTTTCTGTATTCCCAACCAGACACTAGGCTTCTCCAGGGCAGGGGCTGCATTTCTTTGGAATCAACCACAACTGCCATCCCAGTGCTGGGCACTGAAGAGGTGGTCAGTGATTCCTGACAGGGAGAAACAGGTTTGGTCCTGAGATTTGTTGGACGAGGAAAGCTGACTCTTCCTTCTATATTCTCCTTCAACAATAGTCCTACCAAGAAGCACCTTCTGGCCAATTGCCATTATGCGCAGTGTTTGCAGTTTCTTCTCCCTCAGCTTCACCTTGCTCTTGGTGTATTTGCATATACTTGCTGGTCTGGCTGTGCGGATCAACTTATCCCAGGGCCAGGCAGGCAGCCAGCCAGCGCTCCCAAACCTTCCACACATTGTGCAGGACTTCCGTTTTGGGAAGAGCCCGTGTGATTTTCACGTTTTGGAGGACCTGGCCCTCGTGAAATCTCTCCTGGGGAGTTAGCCACACTGAATTCCACGCTTTGTATCTCTGCCCTCGGGGCTGGCAGGAGCCTATATTGTTTGATTCCCACGTCGTCACACTCCTTGGGCTGATGTGATGGTTCAGCTCAAGTTCATTTGGTATTCCCCTCTGAAACGTCACTGAGTTTTCCCACTGTTTGTTCTGAATTAACTAATAACAATTGAGAGAATCATTAGTATGCTGGAAACATGAACTGAGACATTGTGGGTGAGCAGCAAATTGGGGCCTCCTTTGGGCATCAGCTTCTGTTGCTGTGTGGCTGCCATTTCAGTACTAGTGTCTTTGCTGCATTGTGAAGAAAGAGGGTGCACATGAGTGTGTGTGTGTGTGTGTGTGTGTGAGAGAGAGAGAGAGAGAGCGAGAGAACGAGCCAGGGTGGGGGAATTTTCACATCTTCCCATTTGAGCAGCTTGCCTCCGGCATTTCCATCCTTACTGGATTGCCTTCCAGTTGGATTTCAAGCTGAATAAGGCCACGTTGCTTCTTGCCACTTCTTTCCTTGTGGGCTGATCATCTGGCTCTGATTCTGTGAAAGTGAATTTGATTCGAAGAGCCGCTGTGAAGTGTCAGGCATCTGAGATGTTAGTTACTTCTCATTCTTAAGACAATCTTGCAAAACACACATGGTCATCCCAGGATAGAGAGAGGGAGAAGATAAAGGGTTCTTGGAGAGTGGCAGAGCGGGACTCAGACCTGACTCTGCATCTTTCCCTGCTTCCCAATTATTTTACTGCTTCATGTTGCCTCTTAAGAATGCACATTTGCTAAGGTTTGCTGACCCTGGAGCCTCTCTCACAACCTCTATTCAATATTTGTGCAATGGTTTAAGCTCCTGAAAAGCCGGCAGCTCTATTCAGACTGAAGTTTCATTCTCCCTGGGGACTAAAGGTGAACTCACAAAATGCTGTGGGAGACTCATCTGAAATTTGGTGTCCATTTCCCTCATCACAGCCTGATAATATTGTTGTCTGGATCCTAGAAAAATCCCTGCTTAGATGTGCCTTGGGAGACCGGAAATACCTGGTCTTCGGTCAATGATATTTTGCTTGCTAGAGTTAGCTGGCCTCAGATTCTCTCTGGATGCACCTGCACATGTTTTTCATGGCACTGGAGAGCAATCTGAAGCGCCAGGATGCGTATTTGTAATAGAAACACATCTGAACCCATTCGTCAGTAACAGAGACCGTGCGTTTCGGGGCTTTTTTTTTTTTTTTTTTTGGAGTCAGTTTATCATCACTATAAAAACATTTCAAAGAGGAATGGAGTGCACAGAGGCCCTGGGGAGCAGTGCAGGGAGTTCTTGGTTTGGACGGCTGAATGGTTTGGACGGCTGAGTGCCTGGCCTTGGTTGAGTCACTCCCAAGGTCTGGAGTAGAGCACTAATGCTGGCGTTTCATCCGTCACAGACGCCTTGGCCTTCTCCCTGAGCTTTCCCACCTGTTCGCCGCTGGGACCCGTGGCTGTCTCCTAACAAATAAAATGTGTGTGTTCTGTACTAGACATGTCAGTTAAGTCAAGAGAGGACTGGGGTCCATATATAGTCATGTTTGTGGTGTTGAGTTTTCTTTTTTAAAAAATCCTTTAGCTAGAGATGAAAAATGAGGGAAATAACTAATGACTAACTACTTTATAGGGCCCGTCTTTAAATGATATGGAAAATATTGTTCATATTCTAGGATAATAGGCTCAGAGTTCTCTTCAAGAAGAGACAGAGACACATTTTAGAATGGAGGAAAATGAGCACTTCTGTCCTATTTCTTTCACAGTTTTCTGATGACATTGGGAGGAAACGAATATTTTAGGTTTTAAGTCCTGGCCAGGTGGTGTGGTTAAAGTGAAGGTCAGGCTGGGCGCGGTGGCTCACGCCTGGAATCCCAGCAGTTTGGGAGGCCCAGGTGGGTGGATCACAAGGTCAGGAGTTCTAGATCAGCCTGGCCAACATGGTGAAACCCCGTTTCCACTAAAAAAAAAAAAAAAAAAATACAAAAATTAGCCTGGTGTGGTGATGGATGCCTGTAATCCCAACTACTCGGGAGGTTGAGGCAGGAGAATCTCTTGAGCTCAGGAGGCAGAGGTTGCAGTGAGTCAAGATTGCACCACTGCACTCTAGCCTGGGCGACAGAGCAAGACTCGGTCTCAAAAAAAAAAAAAAAAAAAAAAAAAAAGGGAAGGTCTTCTCTCTACAGGAAAGCCATCTGCAAGAAAACACACTGGCTGAAACTTCCCTGGAATAGAGAAATCACTAAGTTTTAGGCATAAATTGGATGTTCATGATCCAAATTAGAACCAAACTCAGTGAAGGCCCTGGGTCTAATTAGGGCATTAAGATTATTCATCCCTTGGATCCCATCTTACCAGAATCTTCTCGATTTTCTCTGACATGTATCACTGGTGCTCCTTATAGTTCCTTGAAAAAGTCCCCCTTCTCATTGCTCTGACGCAGCAGTGAGTCCCAGGCTCATCTCATTTTTGGAATATCGTTGGGTGGTCTCATTAAAACCCATGCCCTTTTCTACTTAAAAATGAAAGCCTGCCTCTCCCAATTTAATCTATAGCTCCTTGTTTATTGTTTGCTGGACCTGAGATTCATACATTGAAGGGTCTATTCAACTTTTTCTCTCAGAGGAACTCAAACTCAACATGTCCAAAATTCCAATCTTATGCTTCTTTCCCTTCCTCTCCCCTCTGTTTTGGTGAAGGGCATCCATCCCCACAATCGTCCCTCAGGGCTCAAACCTGAGTGTTCCCTTCCATGCCTCTCAACCCCCGCAAGTATATAATAGGTCAGCAAGTCTCTTGTATCACATCGGCACCTTATTAGCCTCACATCCAAGTCCTGTGGACCACATTGCTACATTACTCTCTCCTCTTTCCAGTTCTCCTGGATCACACGGGTACATGACCAGCTCTTGTATCCAAACCCTTGTCTCCATACTGACTCTTTTAGTTGCTCTTACACACTCTTGGTGAGGTGACCAGAAGCTTCTTCTCACCTCTTTCCTTGCCTTGGGCTTTACCCCTTCCCATCCACCCTGCATGCTGCTGCCAATGTGATCTGAAGTTTAAGTATCACCGAGTACCTTCCCTGTTTAAAGCTCCTCAGGGGCTCCCCAGAAGCATTCAGGATAAATCTCAGATGCCTTGGCTTAGTCCATAGTCCCTGAAGCTCTGCCTCAAATTGGGTCTGTAGCTTCAACTTCCACCACTTCCTGGACAGATGCCCTTTCTCCAGCTGTCTAAAGCTCTTGTTCACAGAACTCCCCAAATGGCCTAGTGTTTTAAATCCTTGACCATGATTCCTCTTTGGCCTGGATTCATTCATTCATTCATTCATTCAGTCAGTCAGTCAGTCAGTCATTTATTCAACGATTGTTTGTGGAGCTTGTACTCTGTACCAGACACCCTTCCATTGATTCCTGCTCTCACAAAACTCCCATTCTAGTAGATGAATACAGTAAACAAGCACACAGTGAATCTCAGATAGTTCTGGAAGTTATGAATGCAATGAACCAGGGTCATGAGATCACCAGTACTAAACGGTATGTGTAATGAAATTATATGGGATATGCGTGTGCTCATGCAGAAAAGCAGCTAAGACCTCATTAGCTCCAGAGAGCTGCCCAAAGTTGGGGGGCACCAAGTGGCAGAGACAGTGGGCAAACATGGCGGTGTGGGTCCAGCGCCCACACATGCGGCTCTCGCTGAGCACTTTATCCTGGGAGCCAGCCGAATATTTGGCACGTAGTAGCCAAGTACCTGGGAGGAGGGGAAAATAAAATTTCCACATGTGTCCAGGACCATCTAAAGCCATTTCCCACACTTTAATTCACTCATATGGAATAATGTGTGTTATAAATTCACCGTATGTGATCTATGGTGTTCATTATCAGGAAAGAATGGTCTATTCCCAAAGGCAGGCTGTTGAGTTCAAATGTACCAGTAGATCCAATTTCTTCTTGTGAAAATACAGGTGGAGTAGACGAATTTTTTTAAAAATAAACATGACACCAATCCATTAAAAAAAATGGTGTATGTGAATCTGCAGGGGCTGTGTTAGATGGAGTTCTGTGGGAAGGTCCTCCTGAGAAGGGCTATTTTTCCAGAGATCTCAGCTGGGAGGGAAGGGCCAGGAGCTGTGAGGAACAGGGGTGTAAAGGCCCTGAGTCGAGAATGCCCTGAGTGTTTCAGGGGTGTTTAGAAGGCTGGCATGGTTGCAGTTTAGAGATTGAGGGAGAGTGTGGTAGAAGATGAGGAGGAAGAGACCGAATCGTGTTGGACCATGGAGGCCATGACCAGGAGTCTCATTTTTTATTTAAACGGGGGCGTGATGTGATCAGATGTATATTTCAAATAGATTGTTCTAAAATAACAAGTGTTGGCAGAAAGTGGAGAATTTGAGGGACTCATATATTACATATTACTGGTGGGGATGTAAAATGGCACAGCCACTACGGAAAAGAGTTTGGCAACTCCTCAGTAAGTTACCTCACAGACTCACCATAAGATTCAGCAATTCACTCCTAGGAATATACCCCAAATAATCAAAAACCGGTGTTCAAACAAAAACTTGTATGCAAACGTTCATAGTAGCACTATTCACAATAGCCAAAAGGTGGAAGCCACATAAAAGTCCATCAGTTATTGAACGAGTAACCAAAATGTAGTGTATCCACACATTGGGATGTCATTCTGCCATAGAGGAGAATGAAACATTTACACATGCCACGGCATGCGAGAGCCTTGAAAGCATTATACTAAGTGAGAAAAGACAGACACGAAAGGCCACATATTGTATGATTCCACTTATATGAGTATCCAGAATAGGCAAAGCCATAGAAATAGGAAACAGATTAGTAGTTTCCAGGGGCTAGCAGGTGTGGGGAACAGGGAGTGACTATTTAATGGGTACAGGTGTCCTTTTGGGGTGATAAAAAGGTTCTGGAACTAGGTGGTGGGGGTGGTTGTAGAAACTGTAAATTTACTTAATGCCAGGAGTTGTATTCTTTAAAATGGTTCAAAAGGTCAATTTTGTGTTATGTGTATTAATCAGCTTGGGCTGCCATACCAATATCTGGCAAACTGAGAGGTTTAAATAACATTTGTTTTCTGACAGTTCTGGAGACCGAGGAGTCCAAAGTCAAGGTGCCAGCAGGGTTGATGGCTGGAGACGCCTCTTCCCTTGGGTGGCAGATGGCTGCCTTCTCACTGAGAGCTCACGTGGCTGTGGTCTAAGGATGTAAAATGGGTTCAGCCAGCTTGCTAATATGCTAGTTCAGTCCTACTTTGCATTTCTTTAATTTCCATTCTCCAACTAACAAACTGACTTGCCACAGATTACAAATTTCCTGAAAAGTAAACCATAAAGGGATTTAAAATCTATTTTAAGATGTGTCAAACATCTTGAAAAAAGTTAATGCTAAGTTAACTGCCGAAAAGGACAAGCAAAATAATTTGAACATTGTGCTAATCAGCAGGTGAAATACAAAAATGAATTGCACATTTCCTTGAAGGCATGATATTTTTTTAAAAAAGAAGTGAAGATTAAAAAGAGACATTTGCATCCATAGGTGTTCTAGAGAAGCCACTGTAATGACTGCCTGCCACTCATGTGCCACGGGGTAATCTATTCGGTGGAGATGTGCTCTTTGTTCTGGGGTAATGCTGAATGGTTTCTCTCTCATAGGTCAAATGGAGCCCTCTAACTTATAATGCACTTAATTATATAGGGCTTCATTGGCATCAAGATGTCTTTTAGCTAAATATTTTTTGAAGGTATAATAGACAAGATAGTGATTTACTTGAGAGATTGGTGGGAGGCTTCCAAGGCTTTCCTAGAATTGCAGACAGTTTCATTTTACAAAGCAGTTTAAAACAGAAGACACAGAATGCATCTGTCCAGGAGCTTTTAGTATTGCCTGGTTGTGGTGAAGAGGCCAAGCAGTGGCAACTAGGACAGAGTCCTTAGTATAATGTTTTTTTACTGGTCTTTTACTGGGGCCCTCAAATTAGAAAAGATATCTCTACTGAAAAATTATCTAAGAGAGTCCTAAGACCCTTACATTGTTATACCCGGTTTTGAAATTAAAATTTAATTGATTATTGCAGTTTTAAATGAATTGTCAGGAACTTGGGATTTTTTAAATTGATATCATTATGTGTCTTCACCATCTTCTATTAAGGTTTTGATGGGTTATCTCAAGATTAGCACCCAGATTTTAATTTCTTTAAAGAAAATTGTGGTGTCACTTCTGGGGACACAGACAAACAAAACAAAGGAAAACAAAATAACCAGGTAAGTCAAAGTAGATTGCTCATACATACTGTAACTCAAGGTTTGAGTTTCTAAGTTTCTTCACCATTTGGCATGTATAAAGATAAGGCCATTTCTCATTGTCTTCTATATGCGGTCCCTCTTTGAGGTAAATACTCTCAACGAAAGAAAATACATATTTGCAGTACCCTGGAATTCAAGATCGTCTGGGCATATGTGAAGTGCTTGTGAATCCACTGGGTACTAAATGGGTATTTAGATAAATCATATTTACATGAGTAACCCCTTCTGAAGAAACCAATCCTGAAGGAAGATGTAGTAGGAGGTTGGATAAATACTCAAAACTGGTGCAAGTACATGGACTGGTTTAAGAGGGAAAGGGTTATTCTAGGGGTAGCTGGTAGTTATCATTTCAGATAAGCCATGTCAAAGCATTTCTGAGTCCCAAAAAAGAAGTTATAATAAAATAATGAGAAAGAGTGATGTTATAAAAATATCTACGGGATTTGAGCACACATGCTGCCAGAAAACTGGCAGTTTCGGAGGGTACATTTCTCAGTGAGCACACCCTCAACGTGCCATGAGGAGTTGTTGGGCACTGGTGACCTTGGAACATAAGTAGGTAGTAGACATTAGCAGCGACATCACTGCCTCTGGGAGCGAGCACAGCATGGACTTGGCTTAGGCTTGTTGTCTGCTTTCCTGGGAACAGTTATCAGGATCAGTGACTTGACCGGACAGTATGGTTTGAATGTCCCCAACAAAACTGACATTTAATTGCCATTGTGACAGTGTTAGGAAGTGGAGTCTTTGGGAGGTGATTAGGCCATGAGGGATTTACCCTCATGAATGGATTAATGTCACTATCGTGAGAGTGGGTTAGTTATCTTGGGCATTTGGACTTCTTTTTCTCTCTGTCTCATGTGCTTGCTTCTACCTTCTCTCCTTCTGCCATGTGATAATGCAGGAAGAAGACCCTCACCAGGTGCCAGTGCCATGCCCTTGGACTTCCCAGTCTCCAGACTGTGAGCCAATGAACTTCTACTTTTTATAAATTACCCAATCTGTGTTGTTTTGTATAGCAGTAGGAAATGAACTAAGACATAGGCATAAGCAGGAGTGAGGACAGCTTCTCTAAGCAATGCTGGTTTTGACTTTATGATGTTTAATTTTATGTGTTCACTTCTCTGAGCCGTGGGATGCCTAGATAGCTGGTGAAACATTACCTCTGGGTGTGTCTGTGAGGACGTTTTTGGATGGGATTAGCGTTTGAGTTGATGGACTGAGTAAAGCAGAAGGCCCTCCCCGCTGTGGGTTATCATCATCCCATCCACGGAGGGCATGAATGGAGAAAGATTGAATGAACTGTGCATGACTGGGCTGGAACACTAATTTCCTCCTGCCCTTGCACTTGTATTCTCAGACCTTCAGACCTGGTCTGGAATCTTTGTCTTTGGCTCTCCAGCTCTAAGGCCTTAAACTACATCCCTGGCTTTCCTGAGTCTCCAGCTTGCAGATGTAGATCATGAGACTTCTCAGCCTTCATAATTACATCAGCCAGTATCTTATAATAAGTCTGTCTATCTATCTATCTATCTATCTATCTATCTATCTATCTATCTATCTGTATCAACCCATTCTTGCATTGCTATAAAGAAATACCTGAGACTGCATAATTTAGAGGTTTAACTGACTCCTGGTTCCACAGGCTGTATGGGAAGCATGGTGGCATCTACTCAGCTTCTAGGGAGGCCTCAGGTAACTTACAATCATGGCAGAAGGTGAAGGGGGAGCCAGCACTTCATAAGGCTGGAAGCAGGAGGAGGAGTGTGGCGGAGGTGCCACACACTTTTAAACAATGAGATCTAGTGAGAGCTCACTCACTATCACAACAACAGCACCAAAGGGAAAATCTGTCCCCATGATCCAATCATAGCCCACCAGGTCCCACCTCCAACACTGGGGATTGCAATTGGACATGAGATTTGGGTGGGGACACAGATCCAAACTCTATCTATCTATCTGTCTGTCTATCTATCTATCTATCTTCTATCATTTATCAACAGTAGATATATTCACAGATATATACTTGTGGATTGGCTTTGTTTCTCTGGAGAACCCTAAGTAACACAGATTTCATCTAGATTCATTGGCATAAGCTGGCACTGTTGGTGTAGACAGTTGTGGGCACTGGCCCAAAGGAGACCATTGTGGAACACATGTGAGATACTCCTGGGGAGATAAAGGAAAACTGGGGAGGAATTCAAGGAGATTTGAAGTTCCTATAGAATTGTGGGGGCAGAGGCAGTGTTTTAGTTTTCTATCTTTAATTGTGACCCTCTTATTATCCCAGGTTGGAGCAACCAGAGAATAATATTTGGTTAGCTTGGACCAGTTCTCAGCTTAAATTTTTGATGTTTGGAGGTTTTAGGTGTTGGGAGAGAATCGATGAATAATTGAGAAAGACTTGCAAAGCATTCTTTTCCTTTCTGTTCTTTCAATCTTTCTTCTGTTCACCTTAAAAATGTCAAAAATTCCTTAATGCCAAGATTTTCAACGTAATTTTGTATTAAAAGAGCCTCTTATAAGAGTAAATGTTTCATTGATTTTTTTTTTTTTTCTACGAACATAAAAAGAACATAAGTGAGGATGAGTTTTACTGAGTCCTACAGGCCAGAGGCAACTAGATAGATACTTTAAGAAAAGTCCATGGTTGTTACTTTGGAAGTTGGGCATCATTACTTTCCATCCTGTCATCTGCTCCTCAGTGGCTCAGCTCCATGTTGATCATTAGACTCAAACATCACCTTGGAGTCTGGCAAACAGCTGCCCAATTTGGTTTAAGGCTAGAGTCTTTTCTGACAAAGAAGATGGATCTGCTCATTCCAGAAGAGTTGGTTTGGAGTTAAACAATGTGCATGTCTGCCAGGTCTGCAGAGATCAGATTGAAGGCCAGCAGGATACCTAGCCTGTGAGCTGGCCTGGAGGGTACAGGCAAGGCCTATAAATTCAAGAGCCTGGATGCTAAAGGATTAAATGTTGAACTCTCAAGCCAGCAAAACCCAGTCATGGAACAATTGCATAGTCTTGTATCTTGGTGTTTTGTATCATTTCAGGGTATCATTGTATCCCCTGAAAATGCTTACATACTGCAAAGGTAAGGCATAGCCTGGTCCTAAAACCCCCTGTCCATACATCATACTTAATGAAAATAGTAATAATAATAGTAATTTACTATTACTCCTAGAAATATTTTGAATAATATTGTATTAAACTAGCTATGATGGTTAATATTAAGTGTCAACTTGATTGGATTTAAGAATGCCTAGAGAGCTGGTAAAGTATTATTTCTGGGTGTGTCTGTGAGGGTGTTGCCAGAGGAGATGGACATTTGAGTCAGTGGACTGGGAGAGGAAGACCCATCCTTGATGATGAGCTCTCAAGGCTTTTGGACTTGGACTGATGGAGGCATTACAGTCTTCCTTCCTCCTCAGTTTGCGACGAACTATGGTGGGACTTCACCTTGTGATTGTGCGAGTCGATTCTCCTTAGGAAACTCCCTTTCATGTATACATAGATCCTATTAGTTCTGTCCCTCTGGAGACCCTGCTATGTACCAGCCATTATACAGCCATTGTGAATCTACCAGCTTCTCACTTACTTGATTGTCTCATACACTCCCACGTGTCTAGCGTTGTGGAATGGCACAGAAAAATGGGACAAGAAATGACATTTGCTGACTTTGAGAAGACAAGATACGCTTTGGAAAATAACTGGAGTGTAATACAACGGTAAACGGACTGTTAGAGGTTCCAAAAGTTAAAGACAATTCTGACCAAAAAAAAATTGTATGGGTGGGAAATAGTCAGTGAGGCAAGTGTCCCTGAATGCTTTGCACGTCATGAGGAAAAGGTTTAGTCTTAGCTGGTAGAAAAGAGAGGATTTAGCTTTGTAGGCTGGTGGCAAAGATTAATTAATTAAAGCAGAAGAATTCATTGCCTGGAATGGAGGCAGGGCTGAAAAATCTTGGAGAAAATATATGTTCTTAAGCAGATGGAACTGATGAAACAGGCTCATAGAAGGGATTGTGGAACAATCCAGACACGGAGAAAGAGTAAATGCTGGTACATCAACTTCAGTGGTGCCGATGAACATGAGGACAGCAGAAATACCTTGAAGATGCAGCAAAGCTTAGGTGTGCTGGGGACCTAGCTTTGATCTTCTGGACAAAAGCAGTGATCACAGAATAGTTTGGCACATACAATTAGAAACTGTTGATGTTATGAGTAGAGTTGAGTCTCTGGCATCATTGCAAGTAGCAACATGCTCAGTGGGAAAGGACTGTTGGAATCTCAGCCACGTTCCCATTCTCAGAGACAATATTCTTGGCCATTTTCTTCTTCAGTCCTCCATTACCTCCAGCATGTTTTGTGCCTCTGAATCTGTGTTCCCCTCCATCCCTTGAGGGCCCTTGTTCTCCTGGAGAAATCTTCCTCATCCTTCAAAAATCACTTCTCTAACATCCCAAAGAAGCTCTCACTCTTCTAGGTTAGTATTTTTACTTTGTAAATAGCTCTACTTTAGCACTTATATTTGATTACATTTAGTCATTTAAATGTGGATCTTTCACCCCAGATTGTTCGTTCTTCAAGGACAAGGGACTATGTCTTATTCATAGTAAATGCAGGGATTGGGCTTAGTCTTGACTTTGAATCCCAAGCAATTTGCAATTTGCTACTAACTTGATCTGTGGCTTTAAGAAACATGATTAATTTCTCTTTACCACATGCCCTTCTTTTATAAAATAAGGCAAATAGTATCCACTTAATAAGGCTACAAATTAAAAACTAATTAAGATAATGTGTGAAAGGACCTGTCATCGTGAGTGGTTCATAGAAACTCAACATTAATTTTTTTCTTCCTTTCTCGCTTTTGATATATCTAGGCTCAGCACAGTGCCTTATGTATAGCAGAAACTCAATAAATTTCAGTGGAACTTAGAAATGTTAAAGTTTACTGAGTGCCTACCACATTCCAGGCACTGTTCAGAGCTCTATAGATGTATAGTAACTCATTCAATACTGTTCCTAACAGCATGAAGAAAGCACCATGAATATGCCTATTTTATTTATGAGGAAACCAAGACATAAAAAAGCTAAATACTTCCTCAGGGAAGCCCAGCAAATAAACGGCAGAGGCAAGATTTGAATCCAGGTAGATATGACTCTGAAGTCCATGATTCTATAAGTCGATTCTACATAGTTACATAGGATGTTGAATCCTCTGAAAATTTCCTGCTGGTGATGATCTAGTCCATTCAGAGAGTACCAAGAGCAGGGTTGGCAAATGGCTTGAGCGAATCTCTTCCTAGTATACTACTCCAAGGACTTCTGAGTTGCTCTTAAATTTTTTAGGAGAAATTATTTCCCGTGAAAGAAAAGATCCAATTCTGTCATGGCACTCCTTCAGTAGGGTGGACATCCATTCAAATTAGCTGATGAGTTGACTAAGGAACATATTCACTGGAGTCCTACCCAGAATTTGCTTCATTCTTGTCATGCAGTGGAGGGTGGCCCTTGAAGCATAACCACCACCACTACCACCACTGCCACAAACCACCGTTGGTGGTTTTCTCCCCCTCCAGGGGATGCTTCTATTGGCAATGCTGTGGAGTAAGTCCTGCTGGAGCTCCATTTTGCAGCTGAGAAAATTGGAGCTCATGCGGGTAACTAATATGTACAAGGTTACACAGCCAGCGAACACTTCTCCCCAGAGCTATCTGACTTAGGGCCTTCTTGGTCACCCAAGAGCAACATAATTAGAGAAGCCGATAAGGGTTCCACAGTGGCTGGTCCTTGGCTCACCTCGAGAGGAGTGCTGAGAAGATATGCCATCCGTCCTCTTAGGGCTGAGCTTTCGCAAACTATCTTGGAGAAGGAAACAGAAGAAAAACTTTCCCCTGATCTGAGAAATGAGCATTTCTAGTGAAAAAAACCAGTACACTATAGAAGTGTTCTTTTAGTTATTCCTGATTTAAATTAGTACTGAATTTTGGTTTGAGCAAAAAAATGATTTAATGACCTAAATTGTAGTTACCCTAAAGTCAGATTTGTTTTCTTTAAGAAAATTTAGGGAGAGCTTCCAAATCACTTCGTCTTCTATTTAAAGGGGAAAAATATTTTTCTATAATAAATTTCACTTTAGATTTAAGCAATGGGACTACAATACTTTCCTGTTTCCCTAACTCACTATGCAATTTTTCCATTTGCAGGGAAGCTGGAAGATGAATTTCTTTGTAGGAAATGGAACGTTGTATAAATATTTTCTAAGAACGGGCATACACAGACAATATGAATTAAAAGTGATGAAATAGTATAACCTTATAACATCTAATTCTGGTTGTGTGTTAGTGTGTTGATTGATGGAATCCAATTTCCTTTTTACTTTATTTGAGCCATCTTATGGTTCCTCAGCAAAAAGCTTGGAACTGAGCAAGCATGATAAATAAGACTAGTGTGCACAGAGCACACATTCCTTCTAAGCTGGAGAGGACACGCACCCCTTCTTTCCCCCTACGTGGACAGCTAAGCACACACTGTACTTGAGAATAAGTCAAGAATAAAATCGTAAACTTTGAGTAGGCAATGTTGAAAAATAATTGGTATATTTGAATTTTCCCTTAGAAAAGATTGCACGAGGAGTTGGTATTGATGCTCAGCATGGAAATGACTGTCTCTCTTCCTCAGTGAAGCTCTCCTTGCTGCCCTCCCTTTCCTAAGGGCATTGCTGTGCTGCTGGGCTCAGCTGGATGGAGACCCCTTCAGGGCCGTGTAATTGGGAGATAGGAGGCAGGACATGCTCCAAGCTTTCTAATGTCGTTGTTTTCACAGCTCTTGGTGACACATCCATCCACTCCTATGTGTAGCCATTTTCATTTTAGCACATACACTGTGACAGAGGTTGGGGCAATGAGGTGTCCATGTCACCTGCACCCTTGCCCCAGGACTCACAATTCCTGCACTGCCAAGGCCCTACTGCTGTGTCCAAATCCATCCTTCAGACCCCTCTGCCCCATCGTGTGATGAGTGTCCCTACTGTCCTTTTCCGTCCTTGGATCTCACGTAGGGTTATGCTAGTTCGTGAGGCATATTTTGATATCTTCGGCTTTTCAACAGAAATGGTCAGGTACTTAATCTGCTTTCTTCTAGGTCTTCTGCCTCTTTGCAAATTCATGGTTGGAAAATGATGCCTGGAGTCAGGGCAATACCCAGTGGCCTCCGTGGCTGGAAGGCAGAGAGACAGGCTGATGGAGGGGAACATCCATCTCCTCCATCAGTGGTGTCCAGGGCTCAAACTCTTGCCTTACTCTCCATTATGAGAGGATAATGAAGGGATTGACTGAATGCCATACACAGGGCACTTTACTTGAAGGTCTCTGTGTCTGCCCTCAAGAATCCTCTCTGACTAGATTCCATGTATTTCTGTTTATGCATGGGAAACTCCTGCAATTGCCATGAGGATTTGTATATGGATGTTCGTGATTCTAGGGCGATTTGCTGCAAAGCACCACCTCTAGAGTGGGTTCTGTCTCTCTCCTGACCCCAGGGTGATGCCTTCATGATGAAGTGACACTTCTTCCTGGAACATTCACTCATTGTCTCCTTACTCATGAACCTGCTGCTCTGAGGGTAAAATTTCGGTTCTCAGTTCTTAAAAGCATTTTCTTCAATGTTTCTGTCCTGCGGTTTTGAGCAGAAGCACCTCTGGTTCTGAACCTTCATAGGGAGTGCCCCCTGCATGTGGAGGGAGTGTTTGTCAGTGCCTGCCCTTCAGGATTGGAGGTGAGTTGCTGGAAAAATGACATCATTCCAGAGCCAGAGAGGAGTTTACTTAGAAAGTTGCCAAACAGCTTTAGAAAAAAAAAAAAAAAAAAAAAAATAGGCCAGGCCTTGTGGCTCACACCTGTAATGCCAGCACTCTGGGAGGCCAAGGTGGGAGGACTACTTACGTCCAGGAGTTTGAGACCAGCCTAGGCAACATAGTGAAATCCCTGCTCTACAAAAAGTAGAAAAAAAGTAGCTGGGTGTGGTGGTGCCTGCTTATAGTCTCAGCTACTCTGGAGGCTGAGGTGGGAGGATTGCTTGGGCTCATGAGGTCAAGGCTGCAGTGAGCTGGATTACAGTCTAGCCTGACCAACAGAGTGAGACCCCATATCAAAAAAAAATGAAGAAAAATAATATTTAGCAAGGATAAAACAGTATTAGCTCATCAGCACCAGTGATAGTGAAGCATGTTGATGAAAAAAGCAAACTCTGTAAAACATGTGAAGAGGTTTATTCTGAGCCAGTATAAGTGACCAGAAATTACAGGCAAAGACATAAATTCATACATGGAAGATACACATGGGTTCAGCCTAAAGAGGCAGGATATCTTGAAGAGGCGGAGACTTACAGATTATAGGTGGATTCAATGATTTTCTAATTGGCAATTGATTGAGTTGGCAATTGGTTGAGTTAAGCTTTGTCTAAAGGCTCGAAGATGGCCGAAAGAAATGCTTAGTTAAGATGAGGGGGTTACGGAAGCCAAGGTTCTTGTCATGTAGATGAAGCCTCCAAGCAGCAGCCTTCAGAGAGAATAGATGGCAAATGTCCCTTTTAGGTCCTTAGCATTTCAGACTCTTAGTTAATCTCTCCTATATCTGGGAAGGGCCTGGCTGCATAAATGGAGATTCTTTCCAGATGCACATTTCCCCCTCGAAAGATGGCTTTGCAGGACCATTTCAAAATGTGTCAAATAAATATATGTTGGGGGAAAATGTTTTTATTTTCCTCAGAGCCTGTCTGCCGCGTGGTGCTATACCAGAGTCCGGTTGGAATTTGGCATCTTAATGCCACAAAGAGTCTTCTTTAAGTCTTAAGATCTGTATTTTAATGTTCATGCTGGTCAGTTTTCCCTAACTCCAAAAGGCCGGGGAGGGGGTAAGACGAAGTATGCCAGACGAAGCATGCTGGATGAAGTATGCCTATAGCCTTCTTTCCTGTCGTGGGCAGGAAATCGGTTTTTCAGGTTCCTCCAGGGTTCTCTTGGCCCTGGAGGGGGTCTGTTCAGTCTGTTGAGGGGTTAGGATTTTATTTTTGGTTTATGAACATAAGCTTTCTAAGGATTCAGGTGCTCCTTGGTGTGTTTTGTGTTAGCTGCTTAAAGAAGAGCATGTGAGTCCAGAATGGAGCCTAGTTAGTGATGGATACAGACACAAGGGGCATTGGTGATAGAAATATGTCACCCAGTGCCTTACAGTGTCACCGAACACTGACCTCGGCCTCCTGTGATGAGCAAGGAATGGCTGCGTGAAAGGCTGCTGAAATTCTTTGCTTTGCTTTTGCTAATAAAGATCATATTTAAAGTGTCCTAGATATGTAAAAAGATTCTATGGGGAATTGTTTCATAATAAAAAGAATGGTGATCACATGCAAACATTCCTAATTTATTAACTACGATTTTATAATCAACATTATTGAGGTATAATTTACGTACAGTAAAAGGCATCCATTTACAGTACACAATTCGGTTTATTTAAAGTGTTCACTTTGCTGAGTTTTGTACACACCCATGAAGTCACTGCCAAAATTTAAGAAACAGAATATTTCCATTTACCCTTGAGAGTTTTCTTCTGTCCTATTGAAGTTTATCTCTCTGTCCCTGGCCTCATGCAACCACTGATCTGACTCATCTGCTTTTTGTCACTGTGGACTTAGTTGCATTTTCTAGACTTTTGCAAGTAGTATCATGCAGCATAGACTCTTTGTGTCTGACTTTTAAAATCTATCATAATGATTTTAAGAGTCACCCGTGTGGTTGCATGTATCAGCTGTCCACACTCCCGACTCTTTCACCATGCTTTTTTCTTCTGTTAAGTACTGTTCTTTCATATGACTATAACGCAGTTTGTTTATCCATACCTATTGATGAGCATCTGGATTGTTTTAGTTTTTAGTTATTTTGAGTAATGCTTCTGTGAACGTTCATGTGTAAGTCTCTGTGTAGATTTATATTTTCATTTATTTGGGCCAAATACCTAGGAGTAGACTGACTGGATCCTATGGAAGGTATATGTTTATCTTTTTTTTTTTTTTTGAGACGGAGTCTTACTGTTGCCCAGGCTGCAGTGCAGTGGTGTGATTTCTGCTCACTGCAATGTCCCCCTCCTGGTTCAAGCGATTCTTCTGCTTTAGCCTCTCAAGTAGCTGGGATTACAGGCACACGCCACCACGCCTAGCTAATTTTTGTATCTTTAGTATCTTTTGTATCTTTAGTTTCACTATGTTGGCCAGGCTGGTCTTGAACTCCTGACCTCAAGTGATCCACCCTCCTCAGCCTCATAAAGTATTGAAATTACAGGTGTGAGCCACTGCACCTGGCCATATGTTTTCCTTTTTAAGAGACTGCCGTAGAATTTTTCTAAATGGTTGCACCATTTTGCACCCTCACTGGCAATGTATGAGAGTTCTAGTTGCTCCACATTCTTGCCAACATTTTGCATTGTCGATTTTAAGAGAAGTGTAAATTCATGCAAATTGATGGTTCAAATATATATAATTATGTATATTACTAATAATACTGGATAATGTTTGTTTTTCAGTGACTGAAGAAGTTTTTGAATTTCCCCTTCCTTTTCTTATGTCACGTTAAATCAAACACTTAGGAAAGTAAATTTGAATTCTTAAAGTCATAAGGACCTTTTATCCTATTATAGCTGTGGTTAACAAAATACACCACTTTTAGTATCCTGGCAGGGAAAACTTTATTTCTTAAATATCTAAATTACAACTAGGGAGAAAAAAGAAAAGGAAAAAAACATTGATTAAAAGTTGTATAGAGGCGGCGGCTTAGGTTGGAATGCAGTAATTTCCACCAGAGTCCTAATTATGTATGGTTGTGTTGCTGCTCTCAAACCACAGCACTGCTTATAGGTTTCACAGGTTGGCACCAGGTTGAACCACACCACTCTTGCTAACCTCTATGATGCTTTCTCCAATTTTTCATTCTCCACTGTTACTTACTCTGGGCATTTTAACAGAGTCTTCCAGAGGACTGAGGGTCCTGAGAAGTTGGCAGTGGCTGTGACAGATTTTCTAGCTTGCCTGGAGGCCCTGTTTTTGCCCGTGACTGCCTGTTCTGTGAAGTTATCAGCAAACAAAGCAGCGGTCATGGGGTGGAGGGGAAGGCTGGGGAGTAGGAAGGCATGGTTGGGGTGGTCACTGAAGCACCATCTGGCTCTAGCAAGGTCACGGGGAAGTTTTGAGTGCAGCTCCAGCTGGACTTTAAGAATGTGTGGGGCTCCACTGTAAGGTGAATGAATGTGCAAGAGTGGAGAGAGAAGGAGACACAAGGAAGAGAGTGAGAAAAAAAAAGAAGGAAAAACTTTATGACCAAAGAAAAGAGTTTTTTTCGAAAATGAAAATGATATGCAGCAATTTCTTTTTTGTTTGTTTGTTTTTGTTTTTTTTTTGAGACGGAGTCTGGCTCTGTTGCCCAGGCTGGAGTGCAGTGGCCTGATCTCTGCTCACTGCAAGCTCCACCTCCCGGGTTCACGCCATTCTCCTGCCTCAGCCTCCTGAGTAGCTGGGACTACAGGCGCCCGCCACCTCGCCCGGCTAGTTTTTTGTATTTTTTTTTTTAGTAGAGACGGGGTTTCACTGTGTTAGCCAGGATGGTCTCAATCTCCTGACCTCATGATCCTCCCGTCTCAACCTCCCAAAGTGCTGGGATTACAGGGCTTGAGCCACCGCGCCCGGCCTGTTTGTTTGTTTTAAGGAGCAAAAAGTTTATTAGGCAAGAAAGAAGGAAGGAAGAAGAAAACCACAGCTCCTTCACAGGGAGGGGGAATTCGAACAAAGAGAAAACCCCTAGTTTCCCCTTTTTATAGTTAGAATAAAACATATTCACTGATAACCTCTGCATACTGTTGCAATCGCATTTTTGGAGGGGGAGTCCCAGCACCGTCGGAATGATCCATGGCACCTGGATGTTTCAGCCCATCAGTGCGTCCTCACCTAAAGTACAGCATATGTGGGGTGGCAACTGGGTGAAGGGGAGAATGAGCCCTGGGGTTAGACCAGGAGCCTGCCTCTGAGGTTTTCTGACCTCGACCTCCCCTGGGCCTGTTTCCTTGTCTGTTGAGCTGCGGTGATAACGCCCTCATCACAGGATTTCTGTGTAGATCAGAATGAGACAGCGGGCACTCATTAAAGCCTTTGTGTTCGTGATATATATTTTCACATTTGTCAGTTTGTTCATGAGAGTTCAGTTCTGAACAATCTCTCTTTATCGTCTGTCTTCAAGAGCGTGATGGGAATACAGGATTAGAAAAACATTTTTCTCTTGGGGATCTTTTACTTCTGTTGTTTTGACTATGAGCAGCCCTGATGCCTGTAGACAGGCAGTGCTCGAAGGAGAAAGATCTTGGCTCACAAAAGTTTAATCCTTTCCGTTTAATGACTGTAGCTTAGCATATTTTAGTTATCGTCATTTTGGGTTTCATACTATCTGGCCTCACAGAATTGCACCAAACCTGTCCTGCCCCCTGATAGTCTCCATAATTTTTTCGCCAGTAAACCCTGTAATGAGTTTTGTTACCAGGATGCCTGATGTTTCCATGCCTACAAGTCCTGTTTTCCAAACTGGCTGTTCTCAGGCTGGCAAGAGTGAGCTGATTTCACTCCAGAAACATTTTAAACTTCCTGAAAGATTAAATGGCTATGAGCACTCCCACAGAGCCTCTGCAATGTTCTTTGTTAAGGTCAAGGTTCATGCTTTCTTTACCAATTTGATGATTTTTCTGTAATTCTCTATCTGAGAGGTAACGTCCATCTGAAGCTATTCTGTAGCTGCCAGTCTAAAGCCCATTTTCCTACTGTCTCTCCTTCCTTCTAATGCTTCGATCTCCAGACACTTTGTCAGTGATTCTGGCTTCCAGAACGCCTACCTGTTCTAGGAGAACATGTAATCTGTGAACAGCTTTGGACATGCTTCCCATGGCGTTTGACACTCAAGGCTAAAAATAGCAAGATGAAGCCTGAAGCATTCTCCAAGGAAATGAAATCGAACCACGTAACTGGATTATTCTTGGTTATCTTGCAGATATCCGTGTGACCAGACGTCTACAAATGGTGGTGAGATCATTTCTCGTCGCCTTTTAATCTGTTGGCAACTAACTTCTGAAAACATCTTCAGAGTTTTTTCTTTTTTCCCCAAACCAAGGGCAGCCAGCAATTTTGAAACTTTGCATATTGGATTGTCATTGTGACTTCCACAAGTAATTTTGTAAAGTTCATTTTTCTTTCTTTCCTCATTTCAGGCGGTTTTTTTTTTTTTGGAGGGGGTGGGGTGGTTTTACTTTTTCACAGTGGTTGCTAAGAAAGAATATTCTGTTTATAGGCTCCTAACAAATAGTGACAGCTGAAAGACAAATATGGTGCTGTGTTTGCAGGACGATGGAAGGGGGCCAGCAACCCGCAGCCTCCAGGCACACACACTCACAAGGAGGCCTTTGAGAGTGCTGCCTGGCATTGTGCGTCCACAGATTGCTTGAAATAATTTAAAAAGGTGTTTGCCTCATACTTTCAATGACAATTTATTTCCAGAGATCCACCAGCATTGTACAAATTGATAGGATTGTCAAGTTTTTCTTTATTTGTTTTTTTTTTGTTTGTTTTTGAATCTCAAGGCTTTTGCTTAACAGGGGCTAAAACACAGAAATATTTGAATCTATTTTCACAACAGGATTCTTGGACCTTTGGGTCAGACGCTGGAGTGTCACAAACCAAGAAGCCAGGGGTAGGTTCGTTCACGTTCACCTTTCTTTCTTTGGGAGAATTTCCTCCCTGCTAGTGTTGTCCCAGAGCAGGATGGTGGTGAATGGGCTGCAGTTTAGAAAACATTATGCTAAGAAAAGAGAAAGTGATGGTGTCTTTCTATCTAAGGCCAGCATATAAATGGGCATTTGGGTTCTTCGTTTCATAATTTCAGTCTGAAGGAAATGGTTACCTGAGGTAACATAGAAGACCCTGAAATGATAAGTACTGAAAAGGAGGCCCTAGTGGAGGTGGGCTGAGCATGTCGCCCTCAACCAAGGATCACAGCAGAAGGTCAGAGTAGCAGTGGGTGATGCTGTGCTGATGACGAGGGTGACACACAGACAGCCCAGTGGGCTCCAGGCACTCTTATAAGCACCTTTACGCACTTATCAGTACTCAGCACAGCACTGGTGGGTAGGCATTGCCGTGATCAAGATTTACAAGGAAACGAATGGCAGAAATATCTTGTCCAAAATACACAGTACATGGTAAAGCTGTGGTTTGAATCCAGGTGGTTTGGTTCAGACCTGGTACTTAAAGCTCAGCACTACACTCCCTCTCTTGGGATCCTGGTGCTTCTCAAAGCCTGAGATTTTGTTCTCTATTTCTTTTTTTTTTTTTTTTTTTTTTTTTTGAGATGGAGTCTCACTCTGTCACCCAAGCTTGAGTACAGTGGTGCGATCTCAGCTCACTGCAACCTCTACCTCCCAGGTTCAAGTGATTCTCCGGCCTCAGCCTCCCAAGTAGCTGTGATTACAGGCAGGTGCCACCACATCCGGCTAATTTTTGCATTTTTAGTAGAGATGGGGTTTTGCCATGTTGGCCAGGCTGGTCCTGAAGTCCTGACTTCAGGTGATCCACTTGCCTTGGCCTCCCAAAGTGCTGGGATTGCAGGCGTGAGACACTGGGCCTGGCTTTGTTCTCTATGTATCAACAGCACCTCGACTTTCGGACAGACTGCCTATCCCGAAAAGGGTTTTTCACTAACTTAGTAGGAGAGAATGCCTTACCTGCCTCTTCTTTTCTCCTCACCCTTCTCTGAAAAATGTCTTTGTGTGTAGAATCCCGGAATGACTGGAGGAAGCACATGGAACTTCGATGTGAAAAAGACATTAAAAGATTTAGTGTCAATTTTTTCAACACAACACACAGCACGGAATCTGAACTTCCCCAATTCATCGTCACCATTCTGAATTTTCTTTTTTAACCCAGAAGTGTTGTATTGGTCATTTGGTTTGGGTTCTGTGTCAGAAACCATTTGCAGACAAATGGCGAGGCAGGGCTCAGACAGTCCTCGGAGGGGACTTTTGTGAGATTTTGATTGTGCTGGAGAGCTGAGAAACTGATGAAGCAGGGTCGTCGCTGCCTTCAAAATGAAATTCATACGCGGTGCTGGCCAGGTTCCTCCTTGCTTTCTTACCCTCCAACAGGTGATTTTGCAAATGTGATTCTCTCTGTAATTCCTTCCTGCTCTTCTTCCTCTAGAAACTTCTAGTATAAATTTTCTCTTTTCCCAACTCACAGATACTTTATATTCCCATTCAGAAACGAACCGGAAGAGTTAAATACGGAGAAAAACATACAAGTTTCTACAAACAAGAGACTACCCTTTACTGTTTGAGGCTGAATGGAGATGTACTGTTCTTATTATACTCACCTCTGCCATATGATTATTTCATAAAATGCACATGGTGTTACTTTAAAATAGAAATCTAATTAGACAGAACAAAACTTCAACTAATTTTAATATTTATTGAGCATAAGATGTACATGGCAAGGATCTGAGGGTAGCCTTGGGAAGCCCCCACCTGGGCAGTGGGGGAGAGGTGGGATTGATAACGTAGGAGAGATGAGATGCATGCAGGGGCTGGAATACAAGCCAACAAATGCTCTGTGTAGCAGCAAGATGATCTTCTTACCAGAGCACAGAGGAAGCTGTAGGAGGAAGCGGTGCACACGTCGGCGAAGAGTTCAATATTTCTGCTGAATTTTGAAGGATCCATTCACTTCTATGCTAGCGACCATGACAGGTGCAGAGCATACGGTGGGGGAAAAAGGCCCAGGCTCACCCCCAGAGCAGACACAGAGCTGCTGAGAGGACCATGAGCTGGCCGAGGCCTGAGCTGGCAAGAGAAGACTGCCGTGGGCAGTGATCTTCATGGCTGGAGGCACAGTTGAGCTCGAGTGTTGGCAGCAGGAGGAGCCATCGTTCGCCAAGAGTCCAGTCAAGGCCAGTCGTCCTTGAGGGGTACTGACCCAGAGACCAGGGTCGTCAGGCCACACCCTGCAGGGGCCAGCATGGAAGGCAGCCCACACTCCCACCACTGCCAGGAGGACTCCCCCGGTTTCCCCTATCCCCAGACCATCTTGGGAAGGAAGAAGGAAGGGGAGAACTCATCTGTTAGCGAGTGTAAACTTGGAGCTTGATGAGTGTTTACCAAAATTAAATTGTCTTAAACTGGAAAAATCTGAGATAATATTGATCACTGAATTTGAGTGAAAGTAAAATTTTACTGTCACCACCCAGCGGGGAGTTCACAGGGACAATTGAGCAGGTTCCATAGTGTATGATTCTGTTTGTATGAAATATCTAAAGCAGGCAAATCCACAGAGACAGAAAGTTGATTAGTGGTTGCCAGGGGCTGGGTGAAGGAGGAGGACAGTAACTGCTAATGGGCACAGGGCTTTTTTTTTTTTTGGTGATAAAAATGTTCTAGAATTAGATAATGGTGATGACTGCACAACTTTGCAAATATACTAAAAACCACTCAGTTGTACACATTATAGGGCTATGGTCTGTGAATTGTATCTTAGTAAACAAATGCAAAAAGGTTAGATTTGTTCAACAAAACAAGGAAGCTACAATTTTTTTATGCATTTGAGTCGCAGTATGAGTAAAGTCTCATACTGCTAGCTGATAATCATTAATGATTAATGATAATCATTAATAAAACTGATTTTCCAAATATCTTAATCTGATACCTTGTGGATAATAGTCTATACCTAGCTTTACATTATTTCTACTAAAATAATAAACTTCAGACAGAACTCAACTGGTAATCAATTCAACTCAAGTAGCACTTGAAGAAAAAAGTACTTATAGACAGCTATGGAGGTATAAAGCAATGCACAAAGTGTGCAGACCCAATGTGAGGGACACACGGCCATCCGGGTGCTTTCAGTTAAGTCAGTACTTTGCCTTTTTACTTCTTTCATGCTTTGAAGATAAGAAATGAAAAACTATGTTTTCTAACTCAGAGTGCTTGTTACAAACACACACACTGTACTTTGCGCTGCCGTTAAAATTTGTACTCAGTACAAATTTTTGAATTTTGAAAATTTTCTTTCTTTACTTTCAGGTCTATTAATATTGTTATAACAGTAAACTTGTAAGTGGAAAATATATTACTATTACTCTGTTTTAAGAACAAGACTAAATGTGAGCCGTTTCTTTTACTGTTTCTATCATTCCTGCAGTTGGCCTGGCTGGAAACCTCATAGTCACCACCGACTCCACCACTTCCTTCAATCCCTAAAACCAACCAGTGGCCAAGTCTTGCTGATTTTATTTTTGTAACATCTGTCATGTGTATTCCCGCTCCTACTGCCCTGATCTGGTCGATCGCTTCTCTGCACCCGGACTAAGATCACCTCTGGCTCTTGGCTTCCATCTTGCTCCTTTGGAATCCCCCAGAACCATCTTCTGAAAGCTTCCTGCTGCCCAGGTCACCTCCCGCATGCTCTCCCACCGCATGTCACTCGATTGAACCATTGTTTCCTTCTGCACCAAACAGAGATATACCATTTCCAATATGTCTTTCTTTTCATAATTCTATCTTGTTTTTGTCAACTAGAGAGTTTATGATTTTAAAATCCTTTTTAGAAGAATCATCCTTTTTTTGGAAGCTTCTTGATCATTTACTGCTCACGTTCCCTGTGGAGTGGTTATCTCTGTTAGCTGCCTGAAATCCTTTCCGGAACAAGATGGCATTTGGTGTCTTGATTATTGATCTTGGTGTCCTGTAAGTTTCACACCCAGGGCAGGAAGCTGGGGTGCATCAGAATTGCTGCTCTCTGAAGCAACTTGAATACTTAGAGAAATGTCATATATTACAAATAAAAATCCACAAGGTATTTTAATTCTTATCTCTCGATTTTTTTTTCTATATTTTGCACTCTGGTTTCTTTTAATTCTCTTCTTTCTTTCAGCATCCTCCAAGTCTTTGTTCAAAGCCTTCTCCCTTTCCTGATGTCTCTCTGTTTTAGTTAGGTATACATTTCAGCTGCCTCTTTTTCTTATATAATTTTATAATGAAGACAAGGTCTTAGGATAATTTTATTTTGCTTCTTCTTCTTTTTTTTTTTTTTAGAGAAAGTGTCTTGCTCTGTCTTTCAGGCTGGAGGGCAGTGGTGCAACCATAGCTCACTGTAACCTCAACTCCTGGGCTCAAGCACCTCAGCCTCTTGTCAGCTGGGACTACAGACGTGTGCCACCCGCCTAATTTTTTATTTTTATTTTTTTGTAGAGATGGGGCCTTGACATGTTGCCCAGACTGGTCTCGAACTGCTAGGCTCAGAGGATCCTACTGCCTCTGCCTCCCAAAGACCTGGGATTATAAGCATGAGCCACCCGGCTCTTTATTGTGCTTTCATGAGTCGAAAACATTTGTCTCTTCTCCCTTAGCATTCATCTAAGTATATATTTTATAGGAGAAAGACCAAGGGGAAGACCAGGGTGATGTTCAATATTAATATACTGTGTTTCAGAAGAGGAATGACATAAGCTCTTGTCTTGAGAAGTAATCCCTAGAACTGTTTATCAAATTAATCACTGAGCATAAGGGGCTCTGTTCAGAGAGGTGTTTTCATAAAGCCAAGGAGACCCTGCATACCTGGCTGGAGAGGGAGGAAGAGATTGAGGACGGAGTGGAAGTAAGGAAAGACCTGGCCAGCTTCTAGTCCTGGGAATGGCAGGAAGATGGAGAAGGAGAGGAGGGGTGCAGAGTAAGGTTCCTTTTGACTTCCTCTCTGGAGGCTGTGCTTCAGAGTTATTCCAAGAGCAGTCTACACCTCAGGCATATCACAGCGAGCTGGACAGCCAGTGTGGTCAGGCAGAAAGAGGGTTCTGGGGCTCAGCTTTCCAGGGTGTCCTCTTTACAGGATAGGGATGCAGAGTTGAGAGGTGAAGGATCGACAGCGTGCACAGAGTGGCGAGGGGAGCTGACCGCACAGCAGAGCCTGGGTGCGAGGCTGGACCAGAGGCTGGAGGAAGGGCATGGTAGATATTCTGGAGTTTGTAGCCTGCGGGAGCTGACATGAGGCTGAGTTAGCAGGAAGTGATAATCCTGCCCAGACCCAAAGAGATCAGATTACCAGCGACACCAGCCTCAGGTTTCAGCCTTGAACGCCAGGAAACACCCAGGGAACAGGGTACACAGCCCTGGAGACCAGAAGAGGTAGAGGACGTCGGGCACAAGAGCCCAGGTTTTCCCACCACCATAAGATGTTAACTGCTCCCACTCACCCGGGGACTATCTTGGGAAGGAAGCGGAGGAGGGGAGACTATTCGGAGAGACCAAGCATTTTTATCCTGATGAGTGATTTTTTCCTAGTAGACTGTTTCCATCTTTGGAACGGATTACACTAAAAACAATAAGACTTTTGGTTAATTTTATCTCTCTATATAAATGTCAGTTATATATAATATATCTGCACACATATGCTTTATATTTATATTTATCATATATAGAAGAAATTGCATACTTTAGACTGATATGTGGGTAAATTATTTAATTTCACTACAACACTTTTGTTATATTAAAAGAAATACATCTTAGTTGTAAAATGCTTGAAAAATAAAAGTATCCATGAATCACTGAAGATATGACCACAGTCAACATTTTTGTGAATACTCTTCAAGTCTTATGCCAGTGTATTTGTATTTATTAAGTAGCACCTTAAGAAATTCCTGAGATTTTACTGTTTCTGACTTATAAAATTAGAGATTTCATAGAGTCAACCTAATACATCTGGTCTAGGGGCACACAACATGCACACATGTACACATACGTGCACACCTATGTTCTAGGTGCATATGTATAGCTGTAAAAATGGATATTCTTCCTTTCAAAAATGTCTTATAACTTTTTTTAAAATTTAGCAATGTGTTGTGAACATCTTTATATATCATTAAATATTTTTCCAAGAGGTCCTTTTTAAGTGATTACATGGTATTTCACAGTAAAAAGTGCCATAATGTGTTTATTAGATAAATAATATCTAAATGCCTGTTAGATATTTAGATTTTTAATAATTATTTGATGTTATAAATAACATGGTAATACATAAACTTACAGCTAAATATTTGAACACATTGAGAATTATTCGTGTCTTGGGGATTTGGTGTACAGATTATTTTGTCGCACAGGTAATAAGCATACACCATATGTAGTTTCTTGTATTTATCAATTTACCTTCTCTTAACATGATACAGAGACGAATCTTCAACTGGCTGCCAACTTGCTAGGTGAAAAACTGTAACTGATTTTACTTTTGGTTCCTGGGATTGAATAATTATTCATGTACTTAATAGTTCTGTTTTCTTTATCTTTGTCTTTTTTTTTTTTTTTTTTTTTTTTTTTTTTAATGATCTCTTCATGACCTTTGTTTTGTGCTAAGCTCCATATTGAACCTGCCTATATGGGAAGGTGAGCTCACAGTCTGGCCCCTCATCACGAATTCTCATGCAGATTTCTAGCCTAAAAACCTTCTGTTTCTTTGAAATCCATATTCGATTTGTCATTCAGTTTGCTGCTGTTTTTACTGAACTATTATTTCATGGACAGTTGAGAAATGGAAGGACCTTGATAGTTAGTTGATTTCCTTCATTTCACCAACAAGGATATTGACATGGGGACATGGTAGTAACTTTCTCAGGGTCACGGGTCATATGAAGGTCCAGTGCTGGGCTCTGGGCTCCTGGTCTGGTTGTGTATCCGTCACCCCTCGTCCTGGGAGGGTTCCTGAGGCTAGGTCTCTGTCGGGGAGCCATCCAAATAAATGCTGGCTGGTCGTGCTTTACCCAAGTTTTCTGCTCTGCTGCTTTTCTGTTTCTGACTTCTAACTGTGTGTGTGGCTTTTTTTTGTTTTGTTTTGTTTTGTTTTTGATGGAGTCTCGCTCTCTCGCCAGGCTGGAGTGCAGTGGTGCCATCTCGGCTCACTGCAACCTCCGACTCCCTGGTTCAAGCGATTCTCCTGCCTCAGCCTCCCGAGTAGCTGGGATTAAAGGCAGGCACTACCACGCCCGGCTAATTTTTGTATTTTTTGTAGAGATGGGGTATCACCATGTTGGCCAGGATGGTCTTGATTTCCTGACCTCATGGTTCACCTGCCTCGACCTCCCAAAGTGTTGGGATTACAGGCATGAGCCACCGCGCCCGGCACTAGCTGTGTTTTTATGTCACTTCCTTCTGAAGAACTGATGAACTTACTGTGAACAATTCTAATATCTGTTTTATGTAATATCTGCTTTAGAAATCGCTCATTGATTTTAAACATATTTGTAAATGCCACATTCTGACTGTCTTCATCAAACATCTAGCTGAGAAAACTTGGCAGTGCAGCCAAGAGGATCTAACACATGTACTCACATGCTTGATGCTAGTGAGAATCAGCTTAAAGGGGACTTCTGAAGGCCAAGAAGGCCAGGGAACTAGCCTTTTAGAGTCCACCACATGCTGGACTGTTTGTATATTTGATCATATTTACTCCTCAGATAAATATTATGTGATATTCTTTTATTACATTATTTTACAAGCTGACCAACGTCAGCAGTACAGGCCCACTTCCTTAGGCTCCTAACTGAGTCTGAGTTTGGAAAATATGCTTTTCATACCATTTACAGGAGCTGCATTGGCAAAGCAAGGCATTCACTCTCTGATCCTTTTTCTTTTCATAAGCTCTGACTGCCAGAACAATCTTCAAATAACATGTCATTATCAGCAGCCAAAAAGGAAGCTTGGACCCTTTTGGATTTGAAGTTAGCACAGCAGTCCTTGTTATTGCTTTCAGTCTTTTTTCACTGGGAAAAAATGGCTCCTGAAGTAAGAAGTTTCTTTGTGACCCCATTTAGAAAATTGGTCATCTCGTCTATGCATCACCAGTGTCGAGAACTCTGCTGTGGTTTTTAACAGCTGTCTAGCAATTTATCTTTGATAGTGAAAGAAATACCGTGGCCATTAATCCATGAGCAGATGTCTGCTAAGCTTTTTGTCATATCATCTGACAGCTGACCAAAGCCGTAAGTGTGTGTGTTCAAGGATGTCGGGTGGGTGGGAGGCCTAGACAGTACTCAGCTCTCCGAGTTCATAAACATTTTGAGATTTCTCCATTAGCAGGGAGAAGGAGAAAGAGTGAGGGAGAGAGAGGGAAAATAATATTTTAGAGACCTCATTATAAATACTTGGAACAAATAGTATCCGTGTTTTTCTTAGGGAACAGGTCAAAGATAGACTTACTAGTTTCAACTCATTTCTGTCTGCCAGCCACCAAATTTCTTTGCTGAAGGGTTAGGGTGGAAAATGTCAGTAATGCTAAGGAGACGCCTGAGCTATCAGCAACTCTGACAAGCCAACAACTGGTTAGTCTGTATAGGAGCAGCCTCTGAGGGGACATTCTTACTGAAAAAGTGAGCAAGTCTCATGCTCCCAGTCTGGTCTGTGGTGACCTCTCAGGTTCAGGATATCTTGATGCCTGTGTGTGACTTCTTTTGTTTTAAATTAAACACACTGTATTAAGATTGAGTCACCAAGACGAGCCCAGAGGAATTATCAGAGCCATATCTTGCTGTGTCAACAGCTTTGTGTCCCAGTCCCCAGAGGGCTTTAGTTGAGATGTTAGTGGCATTCAGTCAGGAATTGTCAAGCCTGAGCGCTTTGAATGCCAAGCTTGAGCGGAATTTTGGTCTTGATATCCTGTTCCTTGTATCAAAGCTCATCTGTTAACAAAAAAAAGTGGCACTGGTTCAAATATGGGCTAATGTCACTGAGGAGGGGCAGAAAAAAGTGTTACTGGTTGGCATTGCATTATAGACTTAATAAGATTAATATTTATAATCTGACAATCTAATTTTCAGACCCATTTCACTTGGTTTGATTAAAGAATTGTCGGGGAGTCATTAGAAAAGGTTTACCAGTTCCTCGCATTTTGTCTAAGGAGATTTTTCTGGGATGAGTATTATCTATAAATTCTTGTGCTTATATTTCATCACGGCCTTAACTATACTTGCACTCCGGTGAAGAATGCTGATATCTCATAATTATCTAATTAATAACTTCTGATATTATTAACATTTTTTTCTTTTTAAAGACCGGATCTTGCTACGTTGCCCAGGCTGGTTTCAAACTCGTCAGTCCAAGAGAGCCTTCCACCTCAGCCCTACAGGCACCACCACCACACTTGGCTTCATTTTCCTTTAACATTTTAACATACAACATATACGACTATTTATTCACTGAGTGGCAAACACTGTTGATTGACTGTTTCAGTGTCTCCTCTGTCCCTTGTGGAAGGAAACTAGCGGGGCTGCTGACACTTCTCTGAAGCCTCAGTGTGCATTTGAGACGGCTTCTTCAAGCCAATGCTTGAGAACGTATGATGAAACAAGGTAGATCAAATAGTCTGGTCTTGTGGAACCAGGAGCCAGCTTGAGAGCTCAAGAGAGTCTGATGGCCTGAGGCCTCCTCTGAGAGCTCCAGATATCCATTTCTTGTTTCTTTTTTGCCTGTTCGGCTCACTTTCCAAGTTGTGCAATTATAACTTGGAAACGTGCTGTGCCTTTCATTGAGGGTGTTGTCCCCATGGAAGCAGCCCTTGCAAGACTATGGACCAAATGTTTGTGTCCCCTCCAATTCATGTGTTAAATCCTGGTCCCCAAAGTGCTGCTAGTGGGACGTGGGGTCTTTGGGAGGTGATTGTGTTACGAGAGCAGGGCCCTCATGAATGGGATTAGTGCCCTTCTGAAAGTGGTTCCAGAGAACTCCCTTCTCTTTCTACTGTGTGAGAACACAGAAAAAGAAGGCTCTTTTCTTTCTTTCTTTCTTTCCTTTTTCTTTCTCTTTCTTTTTTCGGGGGGGGGAGGGGAGGGAGGGGGCGGGAGGGAGTGGGGAGGGGGAGGAGAGGGAAGGAAGGAAGAGGGAGAAGGAGGGAGGTCTGAGGAATTCTTCCGAAGGAAGGAAGAAGGAAGGCAAGGAAGGGTCAGGGCGGTAGGGGGAGGGAGGAGGAGGGGAGGGCCGTTATTCTTCTTTTTTCTTTCTTCGTCTGCTTTCTTTCTTTCCTATCCTTTCTGGGAACGTCCTCCCTCTCCGCCCTCCTTCCTCCGCCTTCCTTCCTTCCTTCCTTCCTTCCTTCCTTCCTTCCTTCCTTCCTTCCTTCCTTCCTTCCTTCCTTCCTTCCTTCCTGTCTTTCCTTCCTTCCTTCCTTCCTTCCTTCCTTCCTTCCTTCCTTCCTTCCTTCCTTCCATCTTTCTTTCGAGACAAGGTCTTGCTCAGTGTTGCCCAGGCTGGAGTGCTGTGGCATGATCATGGCTCACTGCACCCTCGACCTCCTGGGCTCAAGCATTCTCCTGGCTCAGCCTCCTGAGTAGCTGGAACTACAGGTATGTGCCATTATGCCTGGCTGATTTTTTTATTTTTTATTTTTTGTTTTTAGTGGAGACAGGGTCTCACTGTTTTTGCCTGGGCTGCTTTTGAACTCCTGAGCTCAAGTGATCCTCCGGCCTTGGCCTCCCAAAGTGCTTGGATTACAGATATGAGCTACCACATGCAGCTGAGGAGAAGGCTTTCTCCAAGGAAGTGGGTTCTCACCAGACATCAAATCTGCTCGTGCCTTGATCTTGGACTTCACAGCCTCCGGAATTGTGAGAAATAAATATCTGCTGTTTATAAGTGACCTGCAGACATGAGAGGCAGTAGGGAAAGTTAAGATCAGAGTTAGGGATCCCTCACCTTGTAGAGGGCTATTGCTGCCCCTCTGACTCGGATAGAGCTTCTGCGGGAGGGTAGGTTAACAGTAGATTCCTAGTCTATCCAAGTATGTGCATAATTAACAATGAGTGAGAAGACATTGCTAAATATGCCCTGGGAACATAGAATTTTTTCCTGCATTACTGAATATACCACTGGCTGTTTTGGCTAGGGTGCTCTATATGTGTCTGTGTGTGTGTAGGGAAGGGGTGTCATTGTGAAGTTATAAGCTGAACTACTCAACAGTTATCACCTATTATATCTTGTTTTTATGCAAATTCCAAATTGAGGATGTAGTTGGGGGAATGGGGGATTTCAGATGTCACCCTCTGGAACAAGATAGGTCCTTGGCATTGATCATCCATTAGGAACCAGGGAGCAGAGAAGTGGGTGGAAGTGAGTTTGCCTGAGAGAAGGCCTGTACTAGTCTGCATGGGCTGCCATAACCAGGTACTGCAGACTAGGGGGCTCAAACAATGCACATTTATTTTCTTCCAGTTCTGGAGGCTAGGAGTTTGAGTTCAAGGTATCACAGGGTTGGTGTGTGGGAAGCCTGTCTCTTAGGTGTAGAGGCTGCTGTCTTTGTGTCTTCACATGGTCCCATGATCCCTCTGTACACATCTGTGTCCTAATCACTTCTTCTTCCTCTTTTTTTTTTGATAGAGTCTCGCTCTGTCACCCAGGCTGGAGTGCAGTGGCACAATCTTGGCTTGCTGCAAGCTCTGCCTCCTGGGTTCAAGAGATTATCCTGCCTCAGCCTCCCGAGTAGCTGGGACTACAGGTGCCCACCACCACGCCCAGCTAGTTTTTTTGTATTTTTAGTAGAGACGGGGTTTCACCGCATTAGCCAGGATAGTCTTGATCTCCTGACCTCGTGATCTGCCCGCCTCGGCCTCCCAAAGTGCTGGGATTACAGGTGTGAGCCACTGCACCTGGCCCAATCACTTCTTTTTATAACGATTCCAGTTATATAAGATTAGGGCCCACTCAGATGACCTCATTTTACCTTAATTGCCTCTTTAAATTCCCTCTTCCAAATATACTCTGAGGTTCTGGGGTTTAGAACTCAATGTGTGAACTTATAGGAATGGGGACACAATTCAGCCCCTAACAAGGACTGACCCCTGGTTTTGTGTTTAAACTCATGGTGACTATTAGTATGGACTGGAGATGAGAATATCCCTATCTTTTCTTCACTAGGGACATGGGCATCACTCACATTGCAGATCGTGTGGGTGATTAGGGGGCACAATGGGATGTCCCGAGCAAAACCTGACGGTGCGGCCTCACTGAGGCTCCCACTCTGAGCCCAGGCTGGCCTCGTCATCAGTGCCCTGCAGTCTGCGTGCCTTCTGGAAGGCAATGGAATCTTTCTACCCTACCCACGTGGCCTGTGACAGCTCACTAATAACAGGGCTTGCTTTGCTTCACACACCTGGCTTTTGCTGATGACACCATCGCCTCTGAGATCATCCGGGAGGGAAGGGCCTCCCTGTTCTGGGCTGACCTGAACCTCAGTAGAGATATTTTTGCAATGACTGCTTTGCCCAGAGACATTCTACAGCGATCCTTGTTTATCTCTAGGCCCTCATCTACCTTGTACTTCAGTCCACCTCAGGGATCATCTGACTCCTTCCTGGGTGTATTCCAGCTTTACCTCCAGAGTTTGGGAGGAGGAACTGCCTTCTACAGAGGGTCTGGATCTCACAGTCATAGGCAGAAGACGAGACCATTAGGACTGTGGCTCTTAGCTTTTTAATTCTGGATTAAAAAAAATCTTTTACAATGATTTACAAGATGATTCTTCTAAGTAGTATGAGTTACTCTAGGGCAGGGCTTCTGACCCCAACACTCTAGATAATTTGGGCTGGATAATTCTTAGTTGTGAGGGCTGGCCTGTGTATCGTGGGTCCAGCAGCAGCTCTGGTCTCTATGCACTAGATACCAGTAGCACCCCCCAGAAGTGCTCGTACACTGCCAGATGTCCCGTGGGGGAGTGACAAAATCACACACGGGGAAGAAGCCCTGTGCTCGTACATGATAAAAATATGTTCAACTAACTTTTTTGAACTATATTTAATTTCAAAGTAAATGATCTGTTCTGTCAATTTTGATTCAAAAAATTGAAACAAACCTCCAGGATGGTTTGGATGTTACATCCAACCGCAATCCACACATTCACTTCTCAGTTTAATCTCTCTCTTGCTTTAGCCATCCCTTTGCTATACAGATGCTTAAAGCCTGTGATGGCCTATAGTAGGAATATTATAAGTATTATTTTCTTTTCTCTCTTCATTTTACCTTTCCTTCCTCTACCAATTCCTCAGATTACAATAGATTTTCTAACCTGGTGGTAATTTTGTAATTCTTGCTTTGAGGTTTTGAGTTAATTGTATTTTCATGAATCCTGAGGACTGACTTAGACTTTTTCTCCCTCTTTTTATAGACCTCGCTAATGTCAAATTGACTTGAAAACATGATTTATTAACTTTATTTTAGAGTCCTCCTCAAGAGTAAGTGCAGATTATAAAGCAGTATGTTCAGGCCAGGTGCAGTGGCTCATGCCTGTAATCCCAGCACTTTCGGAGGCTGAAAAGGGTTCCTTTCTTTTCATTAGTAGATCTATGTTAGAAAAAAAAGTGCTCTATTTTTATCTGAGATCAGGAGTTCAAGAGCAGCCTGGCCAGGAGAAACCCTATCTCTACTAAAAATACAGAAATTAGCTGGGCACAGTGGTGTGCACCTGTAATCCCAGCTGCTTGGGAGGCTGAGGCAGGAGAATCACTTGAACCTGGAAGTCGGAGGTTGCAGTGAGCCGATATCGCACCACTGCACTCCAGCCTGGGTGACAGAGCGAGACTCTGTCTAAAAAAAAAAAGAAAAAGCTAGTATGTTCAGTACGATCCCATTTTTACCTACACTGCCCCCTGCCCCAGCAAATCCACATGTGTAGAGAAACACTCAGGAGGATATGTTCCACACTCGAATCCATACCCTACATGGAACTCTTAGTGAACCTGTTTATTCTTTTTGTTCATTTATAGCTTTCTAATTTTTCCTACAATAAACATCTATTGCTTGTGGAATTGAAAAAGAAAATAAAATTGCTTGGAAAAGTTATTCTCAAGCTCCCTGTGAAAGCAGTGCAAGATTCAGCATGCGCCCCCTGGTGTTGTTAATGGTAACAAGAGTTGTATTGGAAATGGCACTTATTTTTGGAAGACATGGGGACAACTGAGTCACCCATAGTATTTTAGGGAAAAGAATGAAACAAGAAACCCCAAATGAACAGGTGAAGATTTACGAGGCAGATTTCTGTCTTGTACTGAACGTTTTTTGGGTCAAGATTATATGCATGTGCATGAGCTCAGATGGAACTGTCCCGAGCAGCGGAGGGGCTGAATTTAGCAGTGAGCTCAGGCTCAGGTCACTTAGAGTCATCCAGCAGAAAATGGCTGCTGTATCCCGGGGCTTTGTATGCTTAAGAGAGCTGTCCGGTAAGCACACAGCGTTCCTGGAGCACGCCGGGCTCGCCTGTCCCCCTGTGGTTCAACCCACACACAGGCTTGTGCTCAGTCAAAACATGTCAGTCATTGAAAGTGTTTTCTCACTGGTTGGTGTCCTTTTAGAAACCAAATTCAGCTTTCTTCAGGGAAATAATTGGTGCTGATTGGTATACCTCCTTCTTTTCATCCTGTGCACAGTAAGATGCTGCTATGAGGCGGTGTCTGTTCATGCCAGCCCTGCTTGTGAGAATGGTGGAGAGGGAAGGAGGTGGATGGGTGCAGCTGTTCAACCCTAAGTGCACAGCTTCATCCACAATGTGTTCAGCACCAAGCTTGCATGGTTTAGAAGAAAGATGACAGGCTTGGGAGATAGACACATGAGATTCTCAATCCGATTTCAGTCATGTATTATGTACAATACCTTACATGTCTGGATAAGTTATTTAACCTCACAGAGCCTCAGCTCCCTCATCTCTAAAATGGGCACAAAGCAGACTTCCTCTTAGATTGCTTGTGAGCATAAAGATACGGAATGCCTGTGAGTAACAGCCTGGCGTACAGCAGGTGTTTGCTATTTCTTTCCCTCTGGTGAGTTTCCAGGTTTGTTGCTAACAATCAGCACAGGCCAAGCATTCACAAACGTTTCCTCTAAAGGAACAGATAGTAAATACTCTAGGTTTTGTGGGCTGGGAGGCAAAATTAAGGACATTACATTCTTACGTAATAAAGAGTAAACACATTTCCACCAATTATGATTGATTTAGGAATATAATAATAAAAATAGAGCACTTTTTTTTTCTAACATAGATCTACTAATGAAAAGAAAGGAACCCTTTTCTGAGCAGATAGCATTTTACTTAACTGAGGTTCAAAGTTAAGAGTTCCCTCTCATCAAGGGGAACTTGCCAGTGTTCATCTGTAAAAACCATTTTTAATTTGCAGACCATGCAAGAGCAGGCTGTGAGCTGAATTTTGTCCACAGGCCACAGTTTGGAAATCTCTGCTATGGACTGCTTATTAATAACACCAGTCTCTGCTTGTATTCTAACTGTAATCACTAATGGTGAATAAATAGTCTGAACTCATAATTGAGGGGGATGAAATAATTAAATAAGCAGGCACTTGGAAACTGACAGAATGCTTAGTCTTAGTCTTATTTGATCAAATACTTTTTTTTTTTTTTTTGAGACAGGGCCTCTCTGTTGCCCAGGCTGGAGTGCAATGGCATGATCTCGGCTCACTGCAACCTCTGCCTCCCGGGTTCAAGCGATTATCCTGCCTCAGCCTCCTGAGTAGCTGGGATTACAGGCACGTGCCACCATACCCAGCTAATTTTTGTATTTTTAGTAGACACCAGGTTCACCATATTGGTCAGGCTGGTCTCGAACTCCCCACCTCAGGTGATCTGCCTGCCTCGGCCTCCCAAAGTGCTGGGATCACAGGGGTGAGCCACCGTGCCCGGCCGTGGTCTGATAATTCTTCAAAGAATATATTTCTTTGTGGCTAAAATCTGGAAAACAGCAGAAGAAATGATTGGGCCATGCAAACCAACCGTCTGGGATGAGAGACCAAGCAGTGAATGATTATGAAAAGTTACTCAAACAGGTTCTTTCTGTGTTGAATCAAGTAAGAAAAGGACTTGCTTGTCTTCAGTGATGATGCAGCTAAAGGAGGGATGAAGATCTGGCATGTGTGTATCAGAGGGTCCCTTCCTTCCACCCTTCCACCCACCTGGATGGACAGGTCAGATTGATCTAGCTGTATGACCCTTAAACACTCAGATGGAAACAAGACCAAAAGACTATTATGGGGTATATTCCTCACCCAAAGGGATGACATTTTAGCAGAATGCTAATATAGAGTGGGAATTATCCCATGGCATAGAAGGCACCAGAGTGGGTGTTAGGGGGAAGCAATGTGACAAGACATCTTTGATAACTGAGTTGGCAAGAGAGGAATGTTCATATTTCTGAATATTTAAGAGATAGATATGGAAAAGGATCAAAATACATAGTGCAAGAAGGGACTAAGGTATGTGAGAAAACATCCAAGCAGGCAAGCTGGCTCTTTCCCATTTGTGTGGCAGAAAGCGGGGACCCCGCAGCCACCCATCATTTGAAATTCACTGAAAGCCTGTGGACGTTTGTAGAAGCTGCCGAGCCAATGGTGCTGAAGCTGCTTAGGGCAAAGGTTTTAAAATTTAAGAGTGTTGAACTGGAAAAGTTCTTACAACTCCTTGTAAAAAATAGCTGTTTTGAGGCAGAAATATTTTAAAATGCATTGTTTTAGCTGAAGGGCAATTTTTAGCCAAAGAACATTTAGTACAGGAGCTTTGGTGGTGCATGTTGCAGGAAGTCAGGGACCCCGAATGGAGGGATTGGCTGAAGCCACGGCAGCAGAACATAAATTGTGAAGATTTCATGGACATTTATTAGTTCCCCAAATTAATGCTTTTATAATTTCTTACGCCTGTCTTTACTGCAATCTCTGAACATAAATTGTGAAGATTTCATGGACACTTATCACTTCCCCAATCAATACCCTTGTGATTTCCTATGCCTGTCTTTACTTTAATCTCTTAATCCCGTCATCTTCGTAAGTGGAGGAGGATGTATGTCGCCTCAGGACCCTGTGATGATTGTGTTAACTGCACAAATTGGGTGTAGAGCATGTGTGCTTGAACAATATGAAATCTGGGCGCCTTGAATAAAGAACAGGATAACAGCAATCAATGTTCAGGGAACAAGGGAGATAACCTTAAACTCTGACTGCCGGTGAGCTGGGCGGAACAGAGCCATATTTCTCTTCTTTCAAAAGCAAATAGGAGAAGTATTGCTGAATTCTTTTTCTCAGCCAACAACATCCCTGAGAAAGAGAATGGCCCCGAGGTAGGCCTCTGAAATGGCCGCTTTGGGAGTGGCTGTCTTTTACGGTCAAAGATGAAGGGATGAAATAAGCCCCGGTCTCCTGTAGTGCTCCCAGGCTTATTAGGATGAGGAAATTCCCACCTAATAAATTTTGGTCAGACAGGTTGTCTGCTCTCAAACCCTGTCACCTGATAAGATGTTATCAATGACAATGCATGCCTGAAACTTCATTAGCAATTTTAATTTCACCTCATCCTGTGGTCCTGTGATCTCGCCCTGCCTCCATTTGCTTTGTGATATTTTATTACCTTGTGAAGCATGTGATCTCTGTGACCCATACCCTAGTCATACACTCCCTCCCCTTTTGAAAATCGCTAATAAAAACTTGCTGGTTTTATGGCTCAGGGGCATCACGAACCTGCTGACATCTGATGTCTCCCTCCAGACACCCAGCTTTAAAATTTCTCTCTTTTGTACTCTTTCTCTTTATTTCTCAGACCAGCTGATGCTTAGGGAAATAGAAAAGAACCCACATTGAATATCGGGGGTGGGATTTCCCCCAGTAGGTGGGTTTAAAAATATTTCTTCTCTGAGCTGATGCTGACACATCTTTTCTCCATTTCTGTGTTAAAAGAACACACAATAAAATGCATTTTCTCTTTAGTTTAACAAGTTGGAATGAAATACACGATTTATGTAAAGATAAATGTCAAGAAGAAAAACCAAAGTATACTTCCAAGCAAAATTTATTAGATGTCTATTCAAGAAAAACACAATGACCTTTGCTTGTAAGAATTCAAAGTCAATTACCTGGAAGCCAGGTATGAATATTTTTTTCTTTTAAAATCAGATACAGCGAGTAGAAACAGTAATTTTTCTTAAATATGACAGGCAACAGATATTGAAGTCTTTTCTCATAAATGGCATCAAAGAGAATTATTCATTTATCAGCAAAGCTGCATGCAGTTGACTTAATTTCAAACCTGAAGCCTTTAAAATATGAAGCTGGTTGTGAACTTGACAGAAATCAAGGTAGCCTACTCAAAGATGTTGCTTTACCTTCTTCCTAATGAAATTCCCTTGTCATCAGTCAGTAGATATGTACATTTCAGTTTGGCTTCTACGATCTTTTAACTTCACAGATTTTTGCATAAATGCTATCTGACAGAATCACATTATCTAGGGGTGCTTGTGATCTGTGAGATAGGGAGAGGCTAGTCTGCTGAAAGTGTTGTCACAGGATAAAGACCAAATTAGGAAACTCCCCTGTTTTCTCAACAACTAAACTAAATATTCTGTACAAAAAAAGAGCAAACATATGTACAAAATTCTAAAGACTACGTACATTGTGAAAAGATCAATCACTGTCCACAAAAGAAATGCCATAAAAAGTTTTATCTATAAGGTGCTCAAGATCCAAAGATGAATAGTTCTTATGCAAAGTCATAAGAAATACAAAGCTAGTTCTTGGAGTATGTGTAATTCAGGCACTGTGAACTATATTAAACCTTCCAGGTCCCAATATCATTTTGTAAATTTCTGCTTCAGGGCAGAAAATAAAACCTGAATGATTTAACATTGTTTCTAAAAAGTGCCTAATTTATTCCTAGGAAATATTTTACACACACCAGGAAAATCAGGCTCAACATATTCCTGTCCTCAAATGTAGCCAGGATTCTGAGTTCCATAGAAGAAAAATAATTATTATAGTAAAAATAATTGTATTAATCATAATCCTTGCTAAAACCGACTTTAATACTTATGATGCTTCTGTACTCTATTTCTATAAAATAATGTGTGAGATTCTATTACATTTCCATAAAATGTACAACATAGCATATGGATTATATGTTCTCATACAATCTCAAATGTGTATGTGTACACACAGTGAAATCTTACCTACTAGTATTGCTTACAGATACTTTCAAGTGTCTATGTTAGAGTAATTCTTTGCACCTCTCACTAACACTGCTTTTACTTACATTTTTTTCAGATAAATAAAACACTAAGAGCTCATTGTTCATGATGCTGATCATTACATTTTAATATAAAATAGCGATGCAACTTTACAACACAATAGTTTTTCCCTGTAGTCTAGCTCAGCCTCTTGTACTGTCATGATTATTACTGAAGGCTTTTATTCATTTACTGTTTGCACTTCTAAAAAGTGCAAAAAATTTGCAGAAAAAGACTCCTATTTGAAAACTTACATTCAATCAACAAAATCACACTCATCCAAATTAACTTTCCTCCTCTTGCTTTAAAGGTGGTAATCACTGTGCATATTACAACATGTATGTGCAGGCAAACACTAACTAAAGTACAGTTACAGTTGTCATATTGTGTAAACCAAGACACTAGGCAAACTTGTGAAAAGAATATACACTGCCAAGCTAAGAATGTGAAAACGCAAACCACAGCATTTCCCAATAAACAATTTTCTGGTCGTCTTTGGGGAGAAGATCGCCTGGGGGGAGGTGTTGAAATAGCCCCCTGGAGACCCTTTTTTTTTTGCCTCAAATATTTGACCATTTTTAAGTATCATGATTTTCTTTCTGATCCCACATTTTGACGTGTCAAAGCTTAGAGCAGGAAGTAGGAATCCACACTTTCACGGTGGGGGCCAGCCTGCCATGTCGCCCCCAGGCTCACAGCTGCGGCGGTTACTCTGCTGGTGGTTTGGTGGCAGGTGGAGATGGTGACGGTGCATTGGAAACCGTAAGGCATGACGACGGGAGGCCCGCAGGGTGTTTCAGGCATTGATGCAGGTGTGTGGCTGGCAGGTGGCCTACAGAAGGAGGGAGAGCGATTCACAGCCTCTTGACGTAGTTTCCGGGGAAAGTACCAAAGAATTTGGTTCTTCTTGAGGTCCCTGAAAACAGAAGCGAGTAATGAAAGGGGGGTAACAACAATGTCAGTTCATACACATGGGCTTGAATACTTCGCATTTACAAGGCCTCGTGAAGACAGCAAGCCCCGAGGGGTTTGGAAGAGAAGGTGGGTAACTCACGTGAAGCCCATAGGCAGACAAAATAAGCAGTTTTAGTTGGTTGCCTGACGCTGTCACTGCCCCTCCAGCATAAATGATGCGCTGCCATCATGGCACCCTAGACAGAAATGCTGAGCCTCCCAATCTGAAGGGAAAGAGCCTTGCTGAGGAGGTGGGCGGAGGAGCTCAGTCACCAAGGCTGCCACACCAGAGTGGGGAGCGAGGGATCAAGGCGAGGCTGACAGGTGACAGGGTGAGTGGAAAATCCTGAGCAAAGCTTCTCAGTGACCAGCAGCCCGCGCAGCACGGGTGAGACATGAAGGTATCATCTACTGCAGGCTGTCACTGTCCGGTTTTATCATCTCATAGAAGATCATGCTCAGTGCCATATCATTTATTTAAAAACAGCACTGCCAGACTCCATCAAGTATACAATTTTTCAACAATTTACAAATCATTAAAGAAAAAAAAAGGATTAAGCACTGTTTGTGTGTGGGAGTTCCATCACCGGCATGATTTCTAACATGGTGTGTTTAACCACACTCACAAATAGCTGTCATCATTATGGTCACCTCTGGTTTCTGGTTTGGAAACTTCTTGTAAAAATTGGTGTGCTAAATTCTTCTTTAGGCAGCGCAGATGGAGCGGATAAGGGTCTCTAAAGCTTCATCTCTCTCCTATATCCTGGTGCATACTGCCTTGGTTTGAGAACTGTTTTTCTTTTTCCTTGTCTAGGCAAGCCATTTTACGTTTCTACTACCTCCTCCTCCTCCTCCTCCCCCTCTCTGTCCTCCTCCTCCTCCCCCCTCCTCCTCCTCTTCTTCCTCCTTCTCCTCTTCCTCCTCCTCCTTCTCCTTCCCCTCCCCATCCTCCTCCTCCTCCCCCCCTCCTCCTCTTTCTTCCTTTTCCTCCTCCTCTTCCTCCTTTTCCTCTTCCTCCTCCTCCTCCCCCTTCTTCTTTTTTTTTGAGATGAAGTTTCGCTCTTGTCACCCAGGCTGGAGTGCAATGGCATGATCTTGGCTCACTGCAACCTCCCCCTCCCGGGTTCAAGTGATTCTCCTGCCTCAGCCTCCTGAGTGGCTGAGATAACAGGCACCCACCACCACGCCTGGCTAATTTTTGTGTTTTTGGTAGAGATGGGGTTTCGCCATGTTGGCCAGGCTGGCCTCGAACTCATGGCCTCAGGTAATCCACCTGTCTCAGCCTCCCAAAGTGCTGGAATTACAGGCATGAGCCACTGCGCCCGGCCAATGACTATTTTCTAGGTGTTTCTCATGGTCTTTTAATGGAAATAAAATAAGAGGCTTGTGGCTGCACCATGGCCTCAATTCTTTCATGATTTTGCCACGATGGATGTCTAGAGTGAGCCCTCCTCTCCTCGCACCTTTCCTCTCTTGCATTCTCTGCCCCGCCGCCTGTGTTTCCTCTTCATCTCTCTCTGTGTCCCAGTGTAAAATACTTTTGTCGACAAATGTTTTCTCAGAAAACCTCTCGTCTTTTTTTTTTTAGGATGGGAAAAAGGAAGTTGCCTTTTACGTGGGAAGAATGGAACTTCTCTCCGCTTCCATCACAAACCAGAGCTAAGGTGAGTCACTGAGTGTTCGGGCATCTACGTCAGACCTAGGAAATGGGGGAGTTGTTCACTTAATCTCACTCCCTCTGAAATTAGATTAACACTGTGGACAACTAACATTTTCCACAGCACGGAGCATTGATATTTCTCTTCTGGGGACTATTTGTTGTTGTTGTTCTCAGATCTCAATCTTTCCTGGTTTCTGCTATTTAAAGAAATTTTCTTCTCTCAGTTGAGTTGGAAATAAAGCTCGCAGAAAATCACACGTAGCTGAAGTAGTGACTACTAAACTATATTAAAAATGCAATAGCCTTGGGATTACATTGTGCCTATGAATGTCTGAAAGATCAAAGGCATTACGAGTTCGAAGGAAGCTTGGCTATCACAGCAAACCACGCAAGGGAGCAAAGGCGAGCAAATTACAAAAGAGCCGCAGGTGCCTGAAGAAGACGCGCACGTACCCACAAACCAGCCGTCATCGCACTTCTCCATCACATCGATGACATCACTTTCTCTGAGCTCCAGCTCATCTTCGTTCCTAGGAGTATAGTTATACAGAGCCTGAAACCTTAAACAGGACAAGGGAAGGTGTTTAAAAACATCTGGACACCTTCATGACATATAGAAGATAGAACAATATTCATTCTTCCTTTAACATTCCTATTCTTAACATTCTATTGGGTGGCACAAGCCTGGTAAGAGTGTAAATAGCATTCTATTGAGTGGTGCAAGCCTGGTAAGCTTGTAAATAACATTCTATTGGGTGGTACAAGCCTGGTAAACATGTAAATAGCCTTCTATTGGGTGGTGCAAGCCTGGTAAGCTTGTAAATAACATTCTATTGGGTGGTACAAGCCTGGTAAACATGTAAATAGCCTTCTATTGGGTGGTGCAAGCCTGGTAAACACGTAAATAACATTCTATTGGGTGGTGCAAGCCTGGTAAGCTTGTAAATAACATTCTATTGGGTGGTACAAGCCTGGTAAACATGTAAATAGCATTCTGTTGGATGGTACAAGCCTGGTAAGCATGAAAATAGCAATATTTAGATCTTCACAGGCATTAGAACACTCTAACAACATTTTGAAACTCACGAGGAATGCCCATGAAAATTGTAACATTTATAAATTGGGTTAAAATATGTTAACATTTGTAAGTCAGACCCGCATTTCAGTGGTCCAGCCATCTACTGTCTGTCATTCAGACATTATAGTACAAAATATAAAATAAGAGATATTTGTATTATTTAACTGTTTAAAAACAAGAAGGAATCACAATTTTAGCTAGCCATAATCAGAAGCAAATAATGGGGACTTGAGAATTGAATTTTTGAAGGTTCTAAATGGAGATAGATGAAATGTCTCAGGCTTGTCTTTTAAATCACTCTATGTGAATTACTATACAAAGGAAAATTATTTTTTTTTCCAAGAGGAATTCTTTAGATCAGTTTAACGTTATAGTTTGGATCAGTGTTTTCAGAGGATGTAGAGTTGGAAAATTGGATGTAATTAGCCTATGAAGTTGAGTAGATGTATTCTATGAGCAGTTATTACTGAGTCAATTTCAAGCAGATTATAGACATAAGTCTCTTTTTAAAATGAGTCCCAGAAAAATTGTATTTGATTTTAAAACTCTCTCTTGAAATAATTTTATATAAAAAAGAATTATTTATAGAATGCTACCACTTTCCTTTCCCTGCCTGAATTCTTTGACAGCATATACTGTGGAGAAATTGATCAATAATGAATTCAGACACTGAATTTGTGGTAAGAAAATACCATGCATTATAATAAATAGTAACATGGACTGGTGTTTTTGGAAAATGAAGGCAGAAATTACTGTAGCTGAGAAGGTCATGAAGAATTTGATAGGCAGTTAGCACGAAAACTTCTTCATAATAGTACCAAAATATTACCAGTACTGTGGGGGAGACTTTTAAAAATCAGGAATTTGTTTCTGCTGCTTTTTGTAACAGTGATGTCATTCTGCTAATGTGAGAAAATAATAACCACATTCTAGGGCATTTTAGATTTTTTCATGCCAACTTTAAAAAGTTGATAATCTTGACTACTGCTCCGGAACAAGAATGATTTATTTTTAATTACTTTATGAGTCAGAAAATAATATTTTGGTAGAACAAAACTATTCTATCATTGAAACGCAAATCTTATGTCATTAATAAGCAACAGTGACCCACTGGCTTCCCCCCAGTTCATCCACCATTTGGACTGGGGGAGCTGGATAGAGTTGATTTCAGGGGGTGCCCAGCACCACCCCCTAGAAAATACTGTTTTCCCTGGCCTGGCACCAAAGCCTGAAATTTCACCAATAGAGGCTTCGTCCACTGTTCAAACTTCATCCTTCCAGTAGACCTTATAGCCACTTACATTCTTTTGAGTATGGGCTTCTGAGGCCTTTTCTTGAGAGAGGGGTTTGTGGTTATGGGGAAGGGCAGAGAAAGGCAGCTAGCATCGCAGGGCAGTGGCCAAAAAGACAGGCAGGTGTGGAATACACAAACGTCACCTGATTGGGATGTTTGCATGTGGCCAGCTTTGGTGGGGTAGTCAGTTTATTTTGTTGTTTGTGTCAAGAATTTGAGTTGGAGGCTGCTCAGGTGAACGGGGGGTATGTTTTGTGTATCTGTGTGGAAAGTTCACGGTCCCTTTTCTAGTTTCACATTTGAGAGAGATGGTCGTTCCTGGGCTGCTATGTTGGTGGATATACACCACGCTTCTCACTTTGGGGAAACTGATTCTTTTATTGAGCTTCTCAGGCTTGAATCCTGCCCAGGCTCCTCTCCAACCACTTATGGAGACTGGTTACCTAAGGCTGCAAACTGCAGCTGCTGGGAAGAATCTCAAGGTCTCAGAGCTAACGCAACAACATTGGCATGGACTCCTGCTTCATTTGTGTTTGATGAAAGCCAGCGTGTTTGTCCCCATTTATTTACCATTCTGGTTTAATTAGTCCACAAAAACAAAAACAAAACAAAAGAAAAGCCATGGAGTTTTACGGAAACATACACACACCTTCAGGAAATCCTCCTGCCTCTACTGGCTTTCAAAGTCAGTGCTGCACAACAGGAAATGAAGTTGAATCCAATGTTAACAAATGCTGTTCTGAAAGATGTGTTGGTGAGGTGAATGATGGTGGTGGGGTAAGGATGCCTCAAAAAGAAAGGTGTCTTTTAAACAGGAAGTCCTGAGCCAGACCGGAAGCCCCTCTCTAACTAGCAACGTTTTCTAGAACATATTTCACTAAAGCTCTGAATTGTAGTGACAACATTATGTTCCTACTTTTGCTCAAAACTTATTTTTAAATGACAGCAACTAAGCAACACCCTAAAATCCCACTAATTCAGGCTATATTCAAATATAAATTTAGTAAACAATGTTTTCTAACATACAAGTCAGGACTTTGAAAATGTAACATGTCTTTCATTCACAGACACTTTAAAAGCTGTTGAATATAACATGTTGGTAATGCAATAAACCTAAACAGCCCTGGAATTTATTTTTTATAATGTGATCTTATCATCGTTTGGGTAAATAAGAGAACAAACAAAAACTGTAGAATTACAAGTCGTATTTAGTATTTTCCAATTAAGCGATCTTTTTGTTTGTTTGTTTGTTTGTTTGAGACAGGGTCTTGCTCTGTTGCCCAGGCTGGAGTGCAGGGCCATAATCACGGCTCATTGTAGCCTTGACCTCCCTGGCTCAAGTGATCTTCCCACCTCAGCCTACTGAGCAGCTGGGACTACAGGCACAGGCCATCACGCCTCACTAACTTTATTTTTAGGTTTGTAGAGATGGTGTTTTGCTATGTTGTCCAAGCTGGTCTTGAACTCCTGGGCTTTGGCCTTCCAAAGTGCTGGGATCATAGGCATAGTGACTGCACCTAACCTTAAGTGAGATTTTAAATGATTATCACTGGTAACCTGTTCTTTCCAAAATACAGACTTTCCCGCAATAAGAACACCTTTCTGGCTGTACGCTGTGAGAGCCAGTCTCATCCGGAGATGCTTTGTGCTAAGTTTCAGGTCTGTGAGGAGCAAGGAAGGACTTGCTGGTGATAAAGGTACCAGACCACATGCCAGGACCTGCCTCAGCGAGGAGGCTGTTGGTGGCCTGTTCTGCTCCAGGTGAGCAGAGTGTGGGCAGTGGGTCAGGATCCCCAGTGTGTGCTCAGATATGGGGGACAAGGGTTAGGTCCAGGAGCCTTCCCAGGGGTCTCCCTCTTGGCTCACAGTATATGGGCAGAGGCCAACAGGAAGTTGTTAACTCCTGAACGTCTCTCAGGGACAAAATGGGCCTGAAAAAGAAACACACAGAATCTTCAAGACACCATGTGACACCTTCAGGCTGATTTAACTCATGTGTCAGAAAGGAGAAGGAATTTGAAAGGAAAGTTTGAAAAGGCATTTTCCTGGTGCCGTGGAAGTAATAGCATGTAACTGAGTAAGAGTGAGTGTTTTAATACTGCCATTTTCAAATGACCCTTCTAAGCATGTCACTTTGGAATGATGGAATGATCACTTTAGGTCTTTTTTACACTTAGGTCCACTTTTACAGTCGCCCAGTGGGTGTAGATGTAAGGTTAGAACATGTTCTGTATGTCTTTGAAGCTCCTAGTTACTTGTTCCACAGCCAGCAGAGCAGAGTGGGAGACAGAGTTATCCATCTCAGGAATCACTGAAGCATTGGAAAGTTTTCCTAGCGTATCAGTTAAAATCTCGGAGAACTATGGGTTCTTTTAAAAATTCGTTTCTGATCACTGTCATAAAAGATGGAGAGACTATTATCATTTCTTGTAATTTAGGAGGCCTCATGTTAGTTCCTTTGATCTTCCACTTGCAAAGCCGTACATCTTACATTCTGGTGCCGTTACCCATTTTGTGGGGCAAGGTTAGTCTCGAATTTAGAAGATAAGAAGAATACTTACGGTTCCCCCCCACCTTGAATATTTTCATGAGTAAACACAGGACGCTGTGGCTGAAATGAAATGATTTTCAATGTAATCAATGTTTAAACTGGTACTAATTAAAAGATAATTTGGATAATGGCATGGTACTTTTCTCGACATTTAATATTTCCTGTTGTAAAAAACCAAGAGGAAGAAAAAAACCAAATAAAGGGTTTCTGCAGGATTAATAATTAAAATATTTAAAGGGAGCTTCAAATTAAAGCAAAATAACGAAGGTCAAATGTTTTGAACATGTCTACAATCTAGTCTGCTCAAGCTTTAAGGAAAAGTCAGGGTTTTTGGTCCCACTGATTTTTCAAAGGCCAGGAATAAGGCAAGAACATAGACAGCAAACCACTAGAATAGGAAATATAGACACCTTCATACAACCTTATTCTCCAGCGTTTTCTCAAACAAGCAGAAAATAAACCACATTTAGTTTCACAGCAAAGTATCCACATTCATTCTTTCAACCTTTCCTTCACAGACAACATTTTCACATACAGCACAGAGGAAAATATCAATAGGCAGACATCCCATGCTACATCTGAATTAACATTCTCTGTTCTCAATGTGGAGAAAACACATGCATTTTTAAAAAGAGAAAACAGAACTTCGGAATGCAACGAACAATATCCGGGTAACATGTAACATTTTACCTTAGAAGAGAAACATTGGCAGAAATTTCCAGTGCACTGAACTCTCGAAAGAGTTTCTTTTCTTTTTAAACTAAGCATCAAGACCAGTATCTGTAATAGATACTTATAATATTGGAAATGACAAGCCTTAGCATCCCATATACCCACATGAATATTTTCAATGAATGAAAGTTAACACGTTTGTTGAATAGATAAACTCAGTGTGATTTATATTGACTACCTAAACTTTACCTTTTAGAGGAGAAATGCATACAAATCACTCATAATACATTTCAAAAACACTCGCTTCTAAATGATAGCTACAGGGTAAAATCAGAATTTGCATGGCAATTATATAAGTGACTGTTTGATGATTACTGAATTGGCTATTAGATCCATGTCCTTAGACACTGGGACCAGCTCTTAGATTTCCATAGTTACGAGTGGATTACTGATAGGCTGAAATCTCTTCCTGCAAATTGTCTGTAGAAACCCCACTGGTCCAAGCTCGGATGGATAACTCTGAGGTTCCTCTCAGTCTATGAGTCAATGATTCACCCACTTCCTAAATTCTTTATCCACCCCCTTTCTATCCTACTTGTCTATCTAGCATAAGACTAGGTACTCACAGTACTAAAACTGTAAGCTTTGATTCTGTTAATTGGAAACCTTTATTAACAGTGTTCTTAGAAATTTCACTCAACAGTCTGTGGATAGAATATTTAAAACTAGAACGCATAAGAATTACTAGACACAAGTATGACTTAAGAGTGTGAAATAGTTTACTCCTGTAAATCAATATAAGACTACTAACGATGTATCTATTATAAAAATTGGAAGATATTAATATTTTAAGAAAAATTATGACTAACCAATTTTCCAGCCATCTTAAAGATCATTTAATTCAAGATATTATTAAATCAATTTAAATATATAAGATGGTAATTGTAAGTCATTGATAAGCTTGTATCATATTACCTATTTCAAGTTCTCTTCCAATCCAATAAAACTTTATAGATGTATAAAACTGTTATGCAGAAGTAAGATTTGTATACATCAATTGCCATTAATAGTATTTTGTAATAATTTCCCAGTCTTTGTTTTTTTTCTCAGTCTTCTTTCTCATTTTAAATGCCTGCAGAATAATGGTCTCCCACATGTGTCTACATATCATAGTTTTCTTAACCATTCCTCTCTTTTTTTTTTGTTTTGAAGTTAGAATTGGTCTAGTCTTTTTTTTCACTATCATAAATAGCAATGCTGCACACATTTTCTTATGCAAAGAGCTATTTTCTGCTTTTGAACCATTTTTTAGAATATATTCCCAGGAGTAAAATTTCTGGCCAAAGAGTATGCATTAAAGCCACATGATTTTGAGAATGTACATGTTAGTCACTGAAAAATACTGTTCTCAAAAGTAACTTGAAAATGTCTAATATGCCACACTGCATATCATATGCCAAGATCGCTATGACTCTTTCCTCAAAACAATCAGCACCATTTACAGTGCATAAAAAAGTTATGAATAAGAAAATATTATTCATCCTTGTCTTAAGAGATAATGTTGTGTAAAGTATATTTCATTATGCTCTAAAATTGGTATCCCTTTTTTCACACATTCAAACCATTTTAATATTTTAAAATTGAGTAAAAGTTTAAACTTCTACATCACGATATCCAATGCTTTGTAAAACTGGTTAGTTTCATTTCATTGCTCTTTTGTTAAAATGTGAATACCACTTTAAAAATCAAATAGTTCATTAATATAAAACAATAAACTTTTAAAGTCTGTACATCCCTTTTTAGTTATCATCATTATAATTCTACTAGTTTAATTCCTTTAACTCAACCCACCTCATCAATCATTTAAATGAACTGTCCCCTTGACCATTATGAAAATATGGTGATTGCTGCAAATGTGCAGCTTCCTGGATCCCACGTCCATGGCTGGAGAATGTATGTTCGTATGTGGCAGCCAGCACTGTCCTTGCTTTTTTTTTTCTTGTGATAGAGTCTCGCTCTGTCACCAGGCTAGAGTTCAGTGATGTGATTTCGGCTCACTGCAACCTCTGCCTCCCGGGTTCAAGCAATTCTCCTGCCTCAACCTCCTGAATAGCTGGGACTATTTTTATATGCACCACCATGCCCGGCTAATTTTTGTATTTTTAGTAGAGACAGGGTTTCACCATGTTAGCCAGGATAGTCTCGATCTCCTGACCTTGTGATCCACCCGCCTCGGCCTCCTAAAATGCTGGGATTACAGCATGAGCCACCGCGCCCGGCCCCCGTCCTTGCTTTTACCTGTTTCCCAATATCTCTTTTCCCTTCCTTCATATCTTTCAAACCCTGCCCCTCTTTTTACCCACAAATCATCAGTTTTCTATACTGTTCACATCCTGAGGCCAGACTCAATCAAGACTTCTCTTAGCAGAGAAGCTGTGTGTGTCTTATAACGGCGAGTTTTAGAACTGTTCAAAGCTTGCCTTTAACAAGAATCACCTCCATGTTAATGTGGATAACCAGGAGACAGTTCTGAGGAAAGCTGACCAATTGCAGTACTTGAAATAGTTTATTTTTAAAGCATGTGACTAGTAGGGAATGAGTAGCACCAGCAGTTATCTTTGTCGGCTCATCTGCGTCCTTCTGTTTTGGGTGTTAACCACCATGTAAAATTGGGCATGCCTCAGCTTCCCTATCTCTGAAATCAATGAGTTGGACAAGATAACGGTTAATCAGGGCCCCTTAGGGATTCCATGAAGCACCCACATTTCCACAGATCTTTTTCCTCTGCTGTGTAAAGGTGCCCATCATCAGCTTTACACAGAGAGCTGGGATACTGACATTGATTGGTTAATTCTCACGTGTCTCAGTCATGTAAAAAAATGGCTACAATTCAACTCCATTTTGCAGATTAGTAAATCAAAACCCAAAGATACTGGATAATTTCTTAATATGACAAATAGGTAAAAAACAACAACAAAAAGAAACAAAATGGTAATTTTGATGTGCCCTCTTCATTGCACGAAAGATTACTATGCTGGACTAGTCGGCCTAGCTTGGCTAAAATCAGCCTCTTAATTTTGACGCTGAGGTAGGTGCAAATGTCCTATAAGTCTATGTAAATAGATTATCTGAGGAGACCATCTTTCGCCCTTTCCCCGTGGCGGTGTAACGCCAATGTGCAAGTCCCTTAAGGAAAGATTTGTAATGCATCTGCACTCTGTTGCCACCTAGTGGTGAGCAGTGGCAGCAACAAGCTGAGAGTTGTTTCTGCTTTATCCGCCCCTTTTTATCCAAGTTCCCAAGGCTGGATTAATTTTAAAAGCCTATCTTAAAGGCCACAGAGTGATATGGAATAGATAGTCATCTGTTTTTCTAACCATATTCTTCCCTTCCCACGTTTTACATTCTTGAGAAAGAATCCCTTGTAAGCCACCAGCATTTTTGGTCCGTGTCCATTTCTATTTTGATTATCTGTGCAGGCATTTCCATTTCTCCTAACTTCTTAGCAGTTTTAAGATAAATATAGAACGATATACATTTGTGACATTCAGAGAGGCTTCCATGAGCCGAATCTAGAAAGATGGCTTTCAACTGACATATTATAATCATGGTGTTGGACATTTTGAGCAAGAATTATATTACGCTTATATTTCCTTGATGAATCTTAAGAGTAGAATAACAGAAAATCCAATGAAGCATGCTGCTGTTTTCTTGGTATCCTAAATATGTATTTTTTTCTGTACCCTAAATATGTAAGTTTTTCCTGTAGCTATTTTTTAATGTTGTCAAAAACAGACACAAAAGAGACAAGTTTTAAATACATGCTAATTTCCAGAGCTAGAACCAATCACAAGTTACTGTTCATAAGGAAGCTGGTTTGAAATATCATGGAGTCTGTAACATCAGTAAAATATATACTTTCCTATCTTAGTGAGTTACAGTCTGTTGAAAAGCTGTCTAATTTATCAAAGCTTCTGCAGTTATCTCTGGAGGATTAGCTATATTTAGTATCAAATAATTCTTAAACAAGGATTGACTGTTACTTTAAACACGAATGCAGAAAAATCTCTGAAAGCAATATAAGCAGTGCTAAAGTGTTTTGTCTTTTTTTTCATAAAATATTAGTTGTACTTGCCAACTAGAATTAGATGAAATTCTCCTAATAATACCACATTTATGTTTAGAGAGGCTTATTTTTCCTTCTTAAATTATGAAGGTAAAACACAGCTTGGCACAAATCTAAAAAATAGAATATTTACGGTTCACACAAACACGTGTAATCTGACATACAAATACAAAATGTAAAAATCACACACACACACACACACACACACACACACACACACACACACACACACCCACAAAATCTAAAGGGGAACCAAAGCATACCATCTCATGGACCCATAGGAAATTTATAGATAGGTGCTCTTCATTGCAAAGAAGCTTATTTTTTGCTTTGGCTCTGGAGGCCATTGGGGGAGTCTAAGAGTCTCTACAAATTGGCATTCCTCTCTCTATGACAACACAAAACTCTGCCTCAGCAACAAAATGAGGTCTTCCTATACAATGCAAAAAGCACAAAGTGGCATAAATGCAGAATAATATCTACTTTTTTTAGAAATGAAAAATGAAGGCTTCTGTGAAATCAAGCCCTTGAGAACTTGAAATGCAAAGCATGGCTGTGTGATAGACCAGTTAAGGTTGAATCAGGGTCCATTAAAACGGAAATGAGGAAAGGAATCCTGACTTACGTCCAGATGAAAATTTCCAAACTCCTTGGCTGCATTCTTTAGAATTGATAGTAAGTACCGTTTAGAGTCCATGTATTTTAAAGTACTGTAGATATTGCAGAACTAAGTAGCTAAGGGAAAGTAATCTGACCTTTAAGTTCAATCAAAGCTGGCAAGAAATGGGAAGTGGATGGAATCCAGGGAGCAGTCTGGGGAGAAAGGCAGACTGAGAGAATGTAGTGCACATCACCAGAGAAAAGAAGACGTTAGACAAGAATCATGGATTTAAAAAAACCCAAATTGAATGACATAGAAGCAAACATGGCCGGAAGTGTGTGAGTTCAGCTCTGCATATTCTTGGCAACAGTTTTGTTCTTTGCAGGATAAACAGTGACTAGAAAGCAGTGATTTAGTGTAGAACCATGAGACAGATGTAGACCACAACACACACGACACCCTTATCTGTAGAGCAGAGACTCTGACCGTGTCTTTGTGGATTTTGGAAACCTCCCACACACCTAAAAGGGAAGCACATCACCAGGTGGTCACTTCATCTCCAGGGTGTCTCCAGCCTTACTTTAAGGCCAGTTCACAGCCAAGACAACTGAGGAAGAGCCAACCCCCGAGGCGGGGGTGGCCAGGATGTCTGCCACGAGGTGGGGGCGTGCTGACCCTACCCTGTGGGAAGCGCTGAGCCCTCTGACAGGCGAGCCGCAGAATCTCCTAGACATCACTGGGCTACGAGGAGGCTTACCCAGGACACATATCTCGCTTTTTAGGTCAGCCTGGAAAATGTATAAGAAGTTAGTTAGTTCTCATCTTCATCACACAGCCTTCAGGAGGAGCTTTCCTGGCTTGTTTGTTCCATGCACACACAGCATGCCAAACTCCTGACATGAGGAACAACAGCAGAGCAGGGAGGGTCAACAGCTCCTCCAGCTGCTTATGCAGTTTCCACACCACAGGCACCAGCTGCTGTCTTAACATGGGACCCACAGGCATGGCAGAAAAAGGTTCATAGAGGAAAGTTGGCATAGGGAAGAGGCTAAGAACATATAAGAAATGCCATATATATATATATATGTGTATATATATATATATACACACACACACACACACACACTTTTTTTTTTTTTGAGACGGAGTCTGGCTCTGTTGCCCAGGCTGGAGCACAATGGCACAGTCTTTGTTCACTGCAACCTCTGTCTCCCTGGGTTCAAGTGATTCTCGTCTCAGCCTTCCGAGTAGCTGGGATTACAGGCACCCGCCACCACGGCTGGCTAATTTTTGTACTTTTATTAGTGACAGGGTATCACCATGTTGGTCAGGCTGGTCTCGAACTTCTAAACTCAAGTGATCTGCCCGCCTCGGCCTCCCAAAGTGCTGGCATTACAGGTATGAGCCACTGCGCCCAGCCAAGGAATGTTATGTCTTTCATAGAATGCTTAGCAATTGGGTTCAAGATGCTCTCAAACCTAACCTGCTTTTTCATGCTTATTGAAGGGATGCAAGGTGAGATACAGGAGAATTTGGCCTAATGCCCATCAAATTTCATGGACTGTATCAGATATTTGTTGGAGGCAAAATTTTCTATCAAACACATCAGAAGAAAGTAAGGCCTTTTTGGGGGAAACATGGTGAAATATGATGAAATACTGAAGTGCCCAACCTGCGGGCTGGACTGTTCCGGTGTTTTTTTTTCAGAGTAAGATCTTTCATATGACAGTGAGTAAGCTGACCTTCTTCTGTGTAGGTTTTATTTTCCTTCCAATAGCGGACAGGGTCTGGCAGTGCACTGCCTGGTATTTGATGTGGCTTAAGAGAACTTTAGGAGGAATAAAACATGTTAAATAAAAGCATGTGGTTTTCTCAACTCTCATTTAGAAAAGTTTTCCTAATTCTCAGTCATGATTGACCTCAGATCCCCAGCCTCCGGGGAGGAAGTGTGTTTGGCACTGTTGCTTAAGCGTCATGGCAGACAATGCTTGATGCTCTCCAAACCCATTCTCTTCTTGGTCCTCAGTAACGGGGCCATTTTGGATAAAGACCACATTTCCTGAGTTGTAGCTGGATGTGCTCATGTCATAAGCTAGGACTGAGGGGATATATGCAATTTCTGGGACGTGGCCTTCAAGGCAGAAGGTGTAATCTCCCATCTTTTCTCCTTACTGTTGGTTCATGTAAGAAGGGAACTGCTCGAGCTGCCACCTGGGACCCGTAGTGGAAGCTTCTCTCTGTGGATGCCGATGAGCCAACATCAAATGGAACCTCCTGGGTTCTCTGATGACTGTGGGGCCACCATACCAGTCCCTTCATTTATGTGTAAGAACAATATATTTCTACCTAGTTTAAGCTACAATTATTTTGAGTTTTCTGGGACTGTGCCTACCCCAGTCTTGACTAATCAGGGGTTCACTACATATCAGAGCTCTTAGAGAAAAAAAAAAACCCATTTAGCTGTTAGAATGATGTGGGTAATAACAGCTGGAAAGAGCACGGGAACATATTAGCAACAATTGGGGCTGATTTCATGTTGAAAACTGTGCCCCAGGGATCCCCTTCTGATGGGATTGCTTTAGGGTGATGAGACTTCCTTGTGGGACCACAACCGCTGAGTTACTCGGAAGAAACCCAAGGAAGAACCTCTCACCCTCCTCACGGAGCTTCCGCTGCAGCTGGAGGCCACAGGTGGCAAGTCTCTTGCAAAATAGTCTCTTGGATGGAAATGGAGGCTCGGCTTACAGAGAGGCTGAGATTTATACTTTATTTATTTATTTTTTTTGAGACAGAGTCTCACTCTGTCGCCAGGCTGGAGGGTAGTGGCACCGTCTCGGCTCACTGCAAGCTCCGTCTCCCGGGTTCAAGCAATTCTCTGCCTCAGCCTTCCAAGTAGCTGGGATTACAGGCACCTGTCACCATACCTGGCTCATTTTTGTATTTTTAGTAGAGACGGGGTTTCACCATCTTGGCAAGACTGGTCTTGAACTCCTGACTTTGTGATCCACCTACCTCAGCCTCTCAAAGTGCTGGGCTTATAAGCGTGAGCCACCGTGCCTGGCCGATTTATACTATTTTTTGTTATAAAAAATCATTATTTTAAAAGCAGATGCTCAAAAGACTGCGGGAAATATTGGATTCAGATTTACACACTAAATATAATTTATGTATCTTTCAGTCATCTGTAATCTATAAAGTGGTAGTAACTTTTACGTTTATGGAAGATTTTGGATTGTATTTACTTTTATGGAGATTTTCATTGTCTTAGAAAACACTTTAAAAGAATGAAATTGCACTGACTTAATGGTTGACAGGGGTTGATAAAAATGTTATTACAATGATTTCATGCATGCTACACTATGTCTATTAAAACATTACTAAAAGTTTATTTTCTCTTTGCTTTCAGTACTAGGTTATTGCTTTTCTTTACAATGAGCATCAGCATTCTTGAAATGGAAGAAATGAAAAGGCCTCAGACTCAGATTGGCACAGTAACTGGGTCAGATGTGGAATTAAACTATAATGGCCTAAAATTTCAAGTTGATTCAATTTGTACTTAAATGTACAAGCACCAATAACTTCAGTGAATATGTTCTTTCAATGACTACAAAATAGATTTATCAGGTTTAAAAAAACTCAGTGGGAGATTCAAAAATCAAGATTTGCTCCTAAATAGGAGATAAAATAGAGAAAAACCACTTGGATTTGCTGGAGTTAGAAGTATTTCATGTGGTTATTAAAATATTCTTTTAAAACATAGTTGTTGTGAATACCTCCATCCTCTCACGTCATTCTGCAAACAACTGAAACCTAAAATATTCTTTAGGAATTTGGTTCTTGCAGAAGAGTAAACCCTTCTAAATTCTAGCTTTGTCCTGATGCTACAATGGTGTGTCCTCCATCTTTCTAAATTAGATAACCTAGATTCTGAGGCTATTTTCCCTCTTATTGATTAAGCTTAAAAACCAAAGAACAAGTTAAAAAAAAAGACAAGAAATAAATACCTTGGCCTTAAAAATAAAACCACGGAAACAAGAGAAAAAAAGAGAAATTCTTAGCCTTAGGCATCATATAAAGTGACATTATTTAAAACATTTCCTAGTTATTTTCTGCCAGCTAAGGAAAAAACCTCAAAGAGCAAAAAGCAATGAAAGTGTTTCATTTTTTAGAAAGTTCCTGTCACACCTAACAGGAGCACATAGACAGACTGTGTCAGCAAACGGGTTTGGTGACAGTAATTCTGAGATTGCATAAATGGCACTTCCTCATACAGAACCTTAGCTGTATCAGAGTCCTACATTTTTACTTTCAATTCAAAAGATTGAATGTGAGGGTGAGTTATTATTTGAAGTCTGTCACCTTTTTTCCAAAGGAAAATGTTTTAGGATCATTCTGAACATAGGAGGAAAACATTTCAGTGATGGACTAATTTCATGCTGTGGTTGTCATTAAATCTCTTTCCAAGGCCAGTCATTAATTTTGTTAAAATCATTTTTTTAAATGGTATCTTTAGGTAAAATACCAGCGGAACTGTCAGCCTGCAAGTCTCAGAGATGGATGCTTTGTCAAGTGCTACAAAAGGACGATCCTTCCCACATCCTCATGAATTTACGTCACTTTTGTGGAGGAACAAGGTTCAAGACAGTCAATGACAAAGATCATCCTGTCTCCAGGCTCTGCTGAACCTGCCGATGGGTGGGAAATGAAGGGAGACAATGAGTCCACTGAGAGGTGATGGAGAATGACATGCACTGAGCTGAGATGCCTTTTAATGTGATGGTTCTGATGCTGATGTTTAACTAAAACAAATCTAATCATTACTTTTTATGGGGATATACATTTTAGTTTGTTTTTCTCCTCAATCTGGCGATAGCTGCTATGCAAATATATCTTTTAAATGTTTGGATAGAGGCCATGCCAATGATGTTAAAAGTTAGCAATCAGGATTTATATAACTTCGTAGGTCTTGTGAGAGGGCGCACATCTGAGTGCATACATCTTACTAATTAAGCTCATTGAAGACATGCAATAAACCACACTCAAGATGCAGTTACCTTTAATTTTGGTGGGTTGATCTTCTGTTGATAAGAATATTTAGGGAGGAGAGGAGGTGAGCAGGGCTGAGAAAGTGTAGAGTCCAGGTCAGACACAGAGGCGAAGAGAGCATGAAATGGAGGGGAGGAAAGCAGGTGGCTGGGAAAGGGTGTGGTTGCTTGCTCTCCCGAAGAAAATGACGGTGGCTTCAATATCAAGGAAAGATAAGAGGCAATTATGCTTCTCAGAATGAGGTTACATGGTCTTTACAGAATATCCTTTCAACTTCGATCATTTTAAAGTTACCAATAACCTTGGGAAGTTATATTTATGACAGTTTTTTTTTGCTTTGAAACCACTAACTTCCTCTTTTGAATTTGATCCAAAATCCCCAGTGGGTATGATCAGTGTAATTTTTCGGATGTGGGTAGCTGGAGATAGAAACACCTACATTCTATCATTTTATCATATGTTTATATGATGGCTCCTTCTAAAAGTGAAGGAAAAAAGTATTTAAAACCCTGCCACAACGGTAACTTGTGTGTAAAGTAGGTCGTCAACTATCAATAGTCAGTTTGTCACAAAGCTGGGGAAGTGGTGGCCCCGCCTGCAGGGTGTGAGCTGGGACTGGGTTGAGCCGGCCTGGGGGACTGTCTGCAGCAAAGAGCACCGCCCGTCAACAAAGCCATACATCTAATCACACCTTCAAATTGACTGAATTGAAAGGAAGATTCTTACTGAAATAATTGATGTGGAGACACGTTTGACTCATTGCAATGAATTATCTATCTGTTATTAAATAAGGTGTAGGCATGGCCAGGTTATTCTGAAACAGAGGAACTATGAAAGAATTTGACTGGGATAGCGGCACCATAGGAACCATCCTCTCTATTATTTCATAATTTCCATAATTGCCAGTCATTATACTTGCTTCTTAATTCACAGGGTACATTTGAGGGATCAAGTTTCTTTCTTTTTGTTTTTGAAATGGAGTTTTGCTCTTGTTGCCCAGGACAGAGTGCAATGGCACAATTTCAGTTCACTGCAACCTCCGCCTCCCAGTTTGAGGCAGTTCCCCTGCCTCAGCCTCCCGAGGAGCTGGGATTACAGACACCCAACACCATGCCTGGCTAATTTTTGTGTTTTCAGTAGAGATGGGGTTTCACCATGTTGGTCAGGCTGGTCTCGAACTCCTGACCTCAGATGATCCACCAGCTTTGGCCTCCCAAAGTGCTGGGATTACAGGTGTGAGCCACCGCACCCGGCCTCAAGTTTCTCTTTTTTTGAGATGGAGTCTCACTCTGTCATCCAGGCTGGAGTGCACTGGCATGATCTCAGCTCACTACAACCTCCTCCTCCTGGGTTCAAGTGATTCTCCTGTCTCAGCCTCCCGAGTGGCTGGGATTATAGGCACCCGCCACCATGCCTGGCTAATTTTTGTATATTTGGTAGTGACGGGGTTTCACCGTGTTGTCCAGGCTGATCTCAAACTCCTGACCTCAGGTGATCCGCCTGCCTTGGTCTCTCAAAGTGCTGGCATTACAGGCTCGTTTTTTGTTTTAAGAGAGAGGTTTGCAAGCTAAAGTTTCTGGATATTTTCTGCTTTTGTTGATTAAAACCATTGTTCAAGTTTCTTTGTAACATGTACCCAATTTTTAAGTAGTCAACGTAAAGTGAACACGAAGAGAACGACCTCTTTAGAAAATCGAAAGGGGACAGAAATGCTGTTTTTCTTTTCTGTTGTCTTTGTTTATTGTTATCATTACTATTTTGGCAAAGTGCCATTATGTCAAAGGTATGGTGTATAGTTTCTCATCCTGGAATAGGACAAATTTCTGGGCATCAATTTCCTCTTCTCTAAAGTGGGGATGAAAATATCACACACCTCACTGGGTTTGATGATTAAAGATGTAGAGTTTTTACAACAGTGTCTGATACTCAGTAAGAGCTCCACTATTAGCTATCATTAATATTGGAAGATTACAAAGACTATATCAATTACAAAGACTTTTAAAATACAAGTTTATGGTCCTAAAGAAATAATGGGATAATGGAATTATATCACATATTTACATCATTTAATTAAATGTGGTGTGTTTTCAAACACCCACTCCACCCCCAGCTTATATAGTGTTTGTGTTTTTTGTTAAAAAGACCTGTTAGGCAGTGTCAAAATAGATATTTATTAATATGATTAACTGTAATAGCTAATCATAGTAAGGCCGGTTAGTTCTTCAGGAATTAGGGAAAATTAAAATACCTCATTACTGGGTTTTGCTGCACTGCTGTCCTCCTTGGGGATCCTAGGATCTGTGGGGGCAGCTAGAGGGTGTTTTAAGCAGTGGGGTTTCTCCTCCTCCTCCTCCTCTTCAATGTGCAGGCATGGGGTCCCCTCTGACCCATCGTGGCCACACCACCAGGCGTCTCCTTCCTGAGGTTCTGGCAGCCCTCTCTGGATGCCTGACACAGTCCCCTCATAGATGCCCTCATCTTCCTCTCCAATGACGGGAAGGGGTACAGGCAAGGAACCCACGCTGGTGCACGCAGAGGCCACAAACTTATCCCCTAGGACTTCTGACGCCTTTTTAGGGTCTGAGAAGCCCCTTCTCATTTGTCTCAACTCTGCAAACTTGCTTTGAGTTGTCGTTCTGGGATCCCGAAGAGGCTCTGCATGGTAAGGCTGGGCTGCAGCCGAGGCCGCGCCCGCGTGAGTGGAAGGTGATTCGGCAGGTGCAGTCGCTGGGGGCAATGGGAGGAGGACAGCAGGTTCCTCCTTAATTTCCAGAATGGCGTCCTCTAGGAGGGTTGGTTTGGCTTGGTCAGCAGACAAGGTTAAAGCACCAAGCTTCTCCAATTCACCCAAGAAGTTGTCCAGGAAAGGAGGTGGTGTTGGGGCCAAAGGGTTTGCTGGTGGACATGAGGCTGTCAGGGACAACCAGCCCTGGCCAGTTCTCTGGAGAGCTCCTTTATCTGAGCCAGGTGAGGCTTTGTGGGTGGGAGGAGGGGCTGCTTCACTGGAAGCCAGCTTGGAAATGAGCACGGATTATGAAGTTAAGAAAAAAAATAAATGAAGAAAATAATAATAATGCATCAAAACATAGAGATGGAGAAATGCAGAAAAGATGTGCTGGTGAATATGAAAATAATTTTATGTTTAACATAGACAGATTTGAAGACATTTAGAAGATATCTAGATTTGAAAATATTTTGCTGAAATTTAAATACATAAAATCATTTATGTTAATTAGAAAAGTTACTTCACAAATGAAACTCTACTACTTTTGGAAGGGCTCTTAAATGTCAAACAAGATAAAGATGATATAGAGATTACCAGGACAGTAAAACCTTAGAGGTTTATTTTTATTTTTATCTTGTTTTTTAAATTTTTTTTATTTTTATTTTTTTGAGATGGAGTCTCACTGTGGCACCCAGGCTGGAATGCAGTGGCACGGTTTTGGCTCACTGCAACCTCCACCTCCTGGGTTCAAGCGATTTTCCTGCCTCATCCTCCCAAGTAGCTGGGACTACAGGCGCCTGTCACCATGCCCAGCTGATTGTTTGTATTTCTAGTAGAGATGGTGTTTCACCATGTTGGCCAGGCTGGTCTCGAACTCCTGACCTCATGATCCACCCTCCTCGGCCTCCCAAAGTGCTGGGGTTAAAGGCGTGAGCCACGGCGCCTGGCTCTTAAGAGATTTAATAGTTTATTTACTTTAAACCATGTTGAAAAGATATTACAGGTTTCCAGATACTGATTTAGTAGTATAAATGACTCCGAAGAAATGTTAATGCAGAATGAAAACTAACAGTTCAGTCTTTTTATTTCCTGTGTGTGTAGTGTTCTCTTTTCCTACAGTATAGCCCAATCTTTTAAACTTTGACAATTTTCTCACTTATGTTTGCAAGGTGATATATTAACAAATTTCTAAGTGAATAAGTTCTGAAAAGCATGTTTCAAAGACAGGAACCCATGATCAGAATGACACTGAGCTTACATAACTACAGCTTCAAAGTTTGAAAGAATCCAAAGTAAATGTTTACATAGGAAGAGCCCGTCTGATGCTGATGGGAGAGAGAACTTCTGGTTAAGCTCCCGTTCTCTTTCAAAGCTTGGCATTTATGTAAATCGGAGGAGGTACGATTTATGAAGCTTAGTCTCCTGAAGTAAAAATATACTTCTATATATGTAGTATTACTGATGTATTTTGGATATGGTAAATGATACAATGAATTTGAAATTTTATGCAAAGTGATTAAAAGTAGTTCTAATAAATATATACACCCCATATGTACTCATAAAAATTAGAAATTAAAAAATGTAGTTCTAGAAGTGCCATTGACTAACATGGGAATACATTTATCTGCCCTTGTTGGACTACAGAAAACGCCACCTGCTGTACCTGCTGTGCCTGCTGTGCCTGCTGTGCCTGCTGTGCCTGCTGTACCTGCTGCACCTGCTGCACCTGCTGCACCTGCTGTACCTGCTGCACCTGCTATGTGCATAAAGGCCTTGAGAAGGCTTTCACTTTAAGTCTCTCCAGGGAGATGCCTTTGATTTGGAAAGACAAAAGTCTCCCAAAAGATTCTGGAGATACATTTTCCAGCTGATAGTTTAGGATAACACTTTACACAGGGAGCCAGCCCTTTTGCTCCTGGGGCCTTAGTGTGCATAAGTGGGTGATGCATTTCCCACTTAACTTTCGACTCCTGTGTCCTATAGTAAGAACGGGGTATTAATTAGATTTATTTAGTTTTTTCTTTTTTTTTTTTTTTAAGTCATCTTATCATGGGATGACATAAAGGTCACAAAATTCATGTGAGCATCTTAAAACAGGATTCAGGACCCAGATTCTGAGCCGCTGACTCACAGACTGCACGTGTGGTTTGTGCCTGGATAGACAGCCGCTCCTCTTAAGTCCTGTAGATGTTGAGTTTTCAATGAGATATAAACAATTCAAGTCTTATTCAACAGTCTACAGAAGTTCCTTTACTGGCTAGAGTTCTAGTTTATACCCTTTGTTATATAACACAAAAGTTTTCAGTAGTTAGATTTGTAAAGTCTGTGAAATATATAATAATTTCAGATCGTCAAGTTTCCACTTTCACTTTCTATGATGCCAGGAATATTATGTGGATGAGAAAGAAGGATCTTAAATTCCCTTGTCGTTACTGCCACCATCACCACAGCTATCTGATGCTGTGAATACTCTAGTGTCATCACCACCACAGTCACCAAAATACATGTTAGCAGGTTAAACTGCTTAGCTTTACGACGGACTCACTTATACCGAAAGCCAAATTAAGCATCCTGGTATAACTATATCACAAAACTACACCTATAATACAAAAACCACACAATTATTTTGTTTTCCAAAAGCATTAAAAGCAGAAATATCAGAAAGAAAATCAACTTACATTTTAGTCTCCCCTAAGACAAAGACAGTACGTCAAGAAATGTGATTTAAATGTGTCAACAGAGTGGTTCATAAATTATTAATGAGTTCTCTGTTTGTAAATATCAGTTAGAAAATAGGTTCTGTAGCATTTAGTATATTTTGGATGTCATCATTTAGAAATACATTATATTTATCTTTCTAAAAATGATTGTCACTGCTGGGACGTTTTCTTCATTAAGCCTGTGACATCACAGCATGGATTACCAGTTGGGATAAAACCATTAAGTATTTCTTTCAAATTATGGGCATAAGCTTCTCAACATATTTTTTTTCCCAGCAGTGAGCCATAAAAAACTAGTTATTAGTGAAATTTGTACATGCCTCATGTTTAAAATCTGGTATTATTTTAAAAACTTGAAAATACATTCAACTACAGTTAAATTGTATTCACATCAAAGATGAAAACATTGGGATCAAAAATGTTATATTGCCATTGTTAATTAGGACATATGGAAGAATTTGTTTGATGTTTAATGAGCTTATGCAGATACATGATTTTCTTCCTTACAACATTTTATTTTAAGGTACAGTTGCTTTGAAATTTCTGAGATAGCCCTTTCAAGATGACTGAACGGTGGATAAGACAAATATATGCATGAAGAGTCTCATCTTTTCTCGTTATCAGTAGAAAATACTGAAGAAAGCATGCTGATCTGTAAATGCCAAGCTCTGGTAATGAAGTGAATATTCTTAAGAAGATTCTGGAAAACTTTATAATCAAGCAAACAAAATTGGATACTACCAAACTGTTCCATATATCCATGAATACAGGGTTGAGGGTAATTATTTGCAACTGAAACTCAGTTTTCAAAGAGGATCACAATAAATACAATGCTCAGACTTAACTCTTCTGAAGGAAAATGACTCTCTTGAGATAGCAGATTCTTAGATCATTTCCTCACATAAAATCCTTCTCAGGCTCATTTTCAAGGAGTAGTTTAGGTCACTGGGATGCTATCTTGAAATAGTCTTTTCACTGGAGCATGAAGTGACTTCACACTTTACTAATGTCTGAGAAGCTGATTTTATTTTACCAGCTCTAGACGGTTTGGTTTTTCACGTCCCAGCCTTGATCTCAATTAAAATAATTAATAAATTTTGCAACTTAATACATTTTTTGAATGTTGGGAAGTACTTAAAACATTTTGGAAGTAATTGGCAATTTAAAGTTTTATTCTTAGAGGTTAATGAGAAAAAAAAATCCTAAACGTCATACATAAAAAGAATATAATTCAGCAGAAAAATAGGAAAAAATTTCACATTGTGAGTGAAATAGCTTTTTTACATTCACCAATTAAAGAAGCAAAGTCTCTTTTAAATTGCATATTGAGAAAGATATTCATCTTTATCCCACTCAAGTGAAACAGTAGACCTGGCATGTAACTGTCCTAAAACTGATAAAACAAACTTGAGGACTTACAGTAACCTACAACATTTTCATTTAAACTAATAAACAAATTGACTTATAGATTCTAATTAAAAATTTTTGCTCTAGCTCACTTTCCATATAAAAAGCTTGTATAGATTTGTCAACCTAATAACCAGGTGTTCTCGTGATATGCCATTTTGAGATATACATAGTATTTTGTGTTGTATATATTTATATTTCAAATTATAAATCATAATTGTATATACATGTGTGTATATAATTGTATTTATACATAAAGATCATATTATATACATACAATTTACGTATCTAAAAATGAAACTTTAGAAAAACATTATTTCAGAAAACATTTATGTACACAGGAATACGGATATATGCCATAGAAGACTTTATGATATTATTGTTTTCTCTTTCTCTTTTGATATTTTAACTTGAAAATGAAATGAGCAAAATTAATCATTAAATCTTTATGCCAGTACCTATTTGAGGAAAAACTGAATTACATTTACAGACGCGGCACTCACACATGTAGAGACATAGTATATAAATCTCTTTCTCTGCAATAGATGCGATATTCTAATCTAATATCCTAAAATCACATACCGATTATCTTACTCGGAGCTCCCAATATTACATGAACATGATAGAGTATGTTCTTACCTTATTTGAGCTCAAGCTGTGAATCCTATCACTAGAATAGCTGTGGGGTATTGGAGGGTCGGGGTAATCCTCAGCACCTTTTGTGTTCTTCTTGACGACCTCCACATAGGAAACAGGGAAGATGCCTTGTCTGTTGGTTCCTGGGATTTTACCTTCATACCAGTTTTGATCAACTCTTTTAAGAAGAATAACTCTATCTCCCTGTGATGAATACGAGAAACATGTATTAGAAACAGAGATAGAATAACATGAAAATATAATTGTCAATGTTTTCTATGAAACAACAGGTTTCCATTTGGGAAGGTGCTGGTGCTTACTAGAAAAACACACATTCTCAACATACATGTAATTAAATTGCTCATTCAGGACATTAGAATCTACCCTAAGGATGCCTGGTTAATGTGAATGGGTTTATACTTGTTCACGCTAGTATTGTGTGAAATTATTTGTCTAAGTTATTTCAAAAAGCAGAATAGTGTAAAAGGCAATGTCTCAATGACAATAGGGTTATTTTATCTCTGGCAGATTCGGTGCATTGGCCTTCTGTAGGAAGAGCTTCAGAAAGTGCACCACAGCTCGCTGTGAGTGTGTGTCTGAAGTGGTTACAGAAAACACCTCGAGAAGGGAGAATATCGGATGGCACATCGTTTTCTTTTTTTATTTATATTATATATATATATATATATATTTTTTTTTTTTTTTGAGAGGGAGTCTCACTCTGTCACCCAGGCTGGAGTGCAGTGGCGTGATCATGGCTCACTGCAACCTCCACCTCCTGGGTCCAAGCAATTCTCTTGCCTCAGCCTACTGAGTAGCTGGGATTATAGGCACCTGCCACCATGTCCGGCTCATTTTTTTGTATTTTAGTAGAGATAGGGGTTTCACCATGTTGGTCAGGATGGTCTCGAACTCCTGACCTCAAATGATCCGACCACCTTGGCCTCCCAAAGGTCTGGGATTGCAGGTGTGAGCTACCACGCCCAGCCCATTTTCTTCTTTAATCTACATGCCCTAAGTAGTGACAGGGTGAACTAAAGGGATGGGGAAAGACAGCACCCTAGGATATCAATAGCTGTGACAAGACGGGCATTCCCCTGGCCTTCACCCTGACAATGTAAACCCAGCATTCGTCCAAGTAGCTGGTGACCATTCCATACTTGTCGTTAAATATTTGAATAGAACCCTTGGCTTTCACAACAATAGAAGTTTCTACAATCACGATTCCTTCCACCTGCAGTGACCCAGTCAGTGCCACAGAACTCAGTTTAAACTTGAACTCAAAACTACATGCAGCCTAGAAATAGGCAGGCAAGTTGATGCTACCGGGCAAAAACTGCAGCTGCATTCAGCAGGTGATACAGAGGCTTGGCAGCGGCACCTGACGGTGTGATGGAGCTGAAACAGTCGTTGATCTCAGCCCAGTAGGGCACCCTTCTTCAGGTGCTACCCAAGAAGAACTCAGACCTTGCGTAGCATTTGAAAGTAAGTTCTCTTTGTGTCAAAACACTGGATGGTTGATTTTGTGTGCTTCACCACCACTGAGCAGCACATACTCAAGAAAAGTCAGTCTCAGGCCTGGTGCAGTGGCTCACGCCTGTAATCCCAGCACTTTGGGAGGCCAAGGCGGGTGGATCATGAGGTCAGGAGTTTGAGACCAGCCTGGCCAACATGGTGAAACCCCGTCTCTACTAAAAATACAAAAATTAGCTGGGTGTGGTGGTGGGTGCCTGTAATCCCAGCTACTTGGGAGGCTGAGGTGGGAGAATCGCTTGAACCTGGGAGGCGGAAGTTGCAGTGAGCTGAGAACACACATTGCACTCCAGCCTGGGTTACAGAGTGAGATTCCATCTAAAAAAAAAAAAAAAAAAAAAAAAAGAAAAAAGAAAAGTCAGTCTCCCCAAATCTGAAAATTGCACTGATTTTCTAGTACTCCAAGAACAGGCAGTTGCTAGGCTCCTGTGTGAGCTGTAAGAGGCATTGGTGAAGCCTTTCTGTAGAGCATGGAACAGGAGACAGAGTTCACGTAATGCTCTGTGGTTCTCAGGCTGGGTGGGGCAGCCCAGAGGGTAGGAAAGGAGGAATCGGCTGATGATGCAGAATTAGGACTGATAGGAGAGAACGAGACAAGGTTCTGCCAGGAGCAGAACAAACCAGGACTGTGGTATTGCCCTTCATCGCACCTGGCTAAGAATTTCACTAGTAGGCGTGGGAAGTCCTAGAGCCACTCTAAATATTACTATCTTGCCTGTGTTGTGTGCAGAGGCAGTTACCTCAAACAAATATATGTCATGTTTAGAAAGCAATAAAAATAGTTCATTTATCATTCTCAGTTATGTAAAGTAGCAAGAAGAAGAGTTTGTTTGTTTGTTTGTTTGTTTTTCAGATGGAATCTTGCTCTGTTGCCCAGGCTGGAGTAGAGTGGCACTATCTCGGCTCACTGCAACCTCCGCCTCCCGGGTTCAAGCAGTTCTCTGCCTCAGCCTCCCAAGTAGCTGAGACTACAGGTGTGCACCACCACACCCAGCTAATTTTTGTAGTTTTAGTAGGGATGGGGTTTCACCATGTTGGCCAGGCTGGTCTTGAACTCCTAACCTTGTGATCCACTTGTCTTGGCCTCCCAAAGTGCTGGGATTACAGGAGTGAGCCACCAACGCCCGGCCTCGAGTCTTTTGATATTATTAAGAAGAGATACTAGGATTGGATGGGCTGCTAGAGAAATTTGGGTCAATTATGAGACCCAAAGAAGGAGGATCCAGGGAAGAGCACTGCACAGACAGTTCTTAAAGCAGCTCCCCCAAGAGGAAGGATTTTCTTCACCTAGGACCATTCCTAGATTCCAAGATAGAGGAAGAGAAGGATTGGATTATCTTGTTTTTAAAAGATTGAAAAATAAGGCAGCAAAACAACAATATTTTGAAGCGTATCAAACTGCTTTTTCCTTTTGTGCTCCCGAATGTATAAGTCCTCAATTTTTCAGCCCCATGCCCAGTTGCCCGGACTGAGCCACAGAGGGAGAAGCCTCGTATCCCACAGGGAACTCCTCGGAAAGGACACAGGGATCAGCAGGGAACCGTGACTCTGGGCTGCCTTAGGGAGTCCTTTGTAGAAAATAGGGTTGACATTAAAATGTCTAAAGAAAAAGATAACCTCTTTTTGTTTTGAAAATATGCAGCCTTTTCAAACACACTGACGGAACAACAACAACAACAACAACAACAACAACAACAACAACAAGCAGCTGGGCTACCTTTCTCAGTGACAGCTCCACGTTTGTGTCTGCGTTGAAGTTGTATTTGGCTACAGCTTCTCCGATTTCTCCGGGCTGGGCTGGCGGAGGTGGTCTCGCAGGCTGTGCTTTCTCAGGAGGTGTGAGTTTCTGTGAAGGAAACAGTCATCTAGTCTCAAATCCGTGGTGACCTTCCAAACCACCACTATCCGAGAGAGAAAGGCAGAGCGCTCACCTCTACGTATGAGATCGGAAAGATGCCCACTCTCCCGTGGTGTTCTCCCTCATACCAATTTTGATCGATTTTCCTGAGGATGTAGACGGTATCTCCTTTCTTAAATGACAACTCCCTGGAAGAAACACGTTGACACGGTCTTCTTGTGATGTACAGCAATAATTCTGAAGATCAGCACCCTCGCTAGATCTGCATTTGTTTGGCAAATACACTTACAACATTAAAAATCCAATTTGTTATTGAGTTGAGTCTGATTAGATAAGAATGATCCTTGCAAATTCTTAGAATGCACTTAAAACGTTATAACTTTAGAAATGATTTCAAAAAGAGTAACATTCCATTGGATATAAATCACAGACAGATTAATATGAAGTTTAAAGGAGGGGACAGACTCTCGCTACTTTATCATTAGTTCAGAAAAGAGGCATTTTGAAGCTTGGGAAAATGATGGAATAGTTCTGCACGGAATTTTCTTTTTTCCTGAAGCTAGTTGGCTAGTTAGTTACTAGCCCCCCAGCCCCTTTTGACGTACTGAAGCTTACATGAAGGAAAACAAATCTCATGTAGCCTCAGAATAGAAGTGCCAACACCAGAACAAACTTTATTTGTGGATCTTTGAAGTTGGTTGACAGATATTTTAATAGAATATCTTGATAAGGAATTTATTTTGTGTAACAGAAAAGATCTTACGTTTTAAATTTTCAATGGGGCACAAAGAATATGTTTTAAGGGCAAAGACATGCCAATGCTTGTCTTCTTTCTATCTTTTATTTATAAAAAATAAAAATATTTTTAAGACACTATATTTTTCCATTTTGGCTGTTTCTAAGAAAATTGTAGGTATGTTGGATTTGGGCATTTATAATTTTAAGTTATAATGACATTATTCATTTTGAATAATTCACACCTAAACTTATCACCTTCACTATATCAACTTTTCCTGGCTTAATCACCCAGGTGATTAGGTTGGTTCATTATTTTGCCTCCACAATTATTCTTGGATGGAGGGCGATTAATTTGTATCTTCTCCCGAGAGCCTCGCTTTGAAACACATCTGCCTTCCCACTCCGGAATCTTCTGCATTGTTTTGTTCAGAATTTTCATTTCTTTAATCTTTTTAAAAAAATTTTGGTTCAGAATTTTCAGTTGGATCATTTATCGGTATATACCATATGATGGAGAGAGATTTATACCTGATGGAGAACACTTCTCATTGGTTAAAATGATTAATGGAAAAAATGGTGGCATATTAAAAGAATGATCACACATTTAGAAGTGCTAAAATCTTCACAATTGAAAATGTGTTAAATGTTCAGTAACCCTAAAAACAAAAAAGATTCACAGAGCTCTACATTCAAATACAGCACTTCCTTCTTTTGTGCAAATGCCTAATACAAAAAACAGAAATCAAAGCAAGCTATTTAATGTTCACAACACAACAGTTTTATTTGTATCAGGTATGTTTTGTTTCCAGAAATGAGACTAGCTTTTTAAAATGTATATGTACATATGAATTAGAGGCAACCAAGTTTTTAAAGCTATGAAAAGGACTCTTTTGTATTTGTATGGGGTTGTATTTAAAATTTTGAAGTCCTTAAGACACAGGAAAGTCTCACTCTTAAGTTTTCAAAACTGTGTCCCTCTCATCTCAGACCTAGAATTTTAAAGTCCAATTTGCTTTCCCCCCCCTCACTTTTATTTGTATTTATTTATTTTTGAGACAGAGTCTTGCTCTGTCACCCAGGCTGGAGTGCAGTGGTTTGATCTCGGCTCACTGCAAGCTCTGCCTCCTGGGTTCAAGCGATTCTCCCGCTTCAGCCTCCCAAGTAGCTGGGATTACAGGCGCCTGCCACCACGCCTGGCTAATTTTCGTATTTTCAGCAGAGACGGGATTTTTCCATGTTGGCCATGCTGGTCTCAAACTCCTGACCTCAAGTGATCCGTCTGCCTCGGCCTCCCAAGGTGCTGGGATTACAGGCGTGAGCCACCACGCCGGCTGCTTTTTAAAATTAAGACTTCTCAGAAGACCTTGTGAGCCTTGGGTGGACACCCTTCCCACTTCACGTCCCCTGCCATTCCTCAGGGTTTTATATATTTAAGAAAGCTATGGATTGATTTTTACAAAGAAGAATTAAAACATGTGTGCTCCATAACATTATTTTATAAAACTGGCGTGCGTTGTACAAATTGTCACATCGTAGCCCGAGAACAGTAGTTAGGACCAGAGTGCAGTAGAAACAAGTCATCTTATTTCTCTAATCTGAAAAAAGGATGTAAGCTTTTCTTCAGGCCAGATTTAAGCCATGTGTGACATCTTAATTTCTAAATAGAATTTTTCTTATCTAGTTCATCTCCTATCTCAGCAGCATTACCAAATTCTGTGTGATTAATTTTTATATACTGCCAGAGACAGTTTCTGGAACTATTAATTTATATTATATGCATTTTTATGAATAAATTATTTTGGTTATTATATATATTCAGTGTAAGCAACATATAATAATTTAAAGACAATTTACAATGAATTCAATATCTGTCTTGAATTCTACTGGAGACCAAAGTTTCTTAAAGGTCTGTGCACATAGACCACAAAAAATCTGGGCAGCTCCCTCTTATTTAAGTCTACTCATGTGCTTCCACAACCACATGCCTATCTGATGAGCAAAGTATAAAGGCAAAAGAAATATTGCAATGCAGGATGGTGAAAACACCAACACTAAAAGACCAAAGGAGAAAACTTTGCTCAGAATCTCTTAGCTTTGCAGGCTGAGGATGGAGACCTCAATACCGGAATCTTCGTACTAAGTTCTAGTCATCAACCCCATAAACTATGCTTGGAATGTTTTGATAAATATATGTTATCAAATTCCTCCAGCTAGTGTTAATTACTCCCCAATACTTTATTTGTTTACTTATTCATTCATTTTTTGAGACAGGGTCCTGCTCTGTTGCCTAGGCTAGAGTGCAGTGGCGCAATTTCAGCTTACGGCAACGTCTACCTCCAGGCCTGAAGCAATCCTTTCGCCTCAGCCTCCTGAGTAGCTGGGACTATACAGGTGCATGCCCCAATGCCTAGCTAATTTTTGTATTTTTTGTAGAGACGTGGTTTTGCCATGTTGCCCAGGCTGGTTTTGAACTCCTGGGCTCAAGTCGTCTGCCCGCCTTGGCCTCCCAAAGTGCTGGGATTACAGGCATGAGCCACTGTGCCTGGCCCCCAATACTTTATTAATTCATTATTGATACAAAAATTCTAAAAACAAATATTCGTAATTTCTTTTTGTTTTTCCTGTCCTTTAGAACTCATTGTGTTCTACCTAACATGTTTAATGTAATTTAAAACTCAGTATTTCTCAACTAAACTTAAAATAAAACTAAAACGACCCTATCCCAAGTAATTCTGAAGAAATCATTTAATTAGAGTAGATTGCTGCATTGGGAATTAGACCTCATTTGTAACACATCCCATTGCAATGCTTATTTCTTAAAGCATTACTAACATTTAAAACCACCTTAAATCATATGATGAATATTTATCTTACTTACTTAGATGTCTGAGCCTTAAAATCATAAACAGCTTTTGCAGGCAATTTCTGAAAAGGAAGATAAACAATTAACACTAATTTAAAATTTGAATTTTCTACAAGAAAGTAGTTTCATGTGCCTTAAAGAAAAAGGAAAGTTCAAGGAAGGATCAAACATACGCAATGTCAATCCTGCATTTAATTTACAAACAAGTCCATTTATTCTTCATTTATATATTTAAGCTATAACAGGAATATAATAGAAGGCTTATTCACCATCATATTTTATCTTAGGAAGTAAGGGAGATTAATGTTATAATGAGAGAATCAAATGCCTGCTGAGGATTGCATCCTAGGCATTGTTTTGGCTGTTACAAAGGCTTTTCCCAGGATAAATGTGGAGGGTCAATGGCTCTATGTTCTATGGAGATTGACACAGCTTTTTCTGAATCATAATAAAAGGACCAGATGTCATCAAAGAAGTCATCATTCCCTTTATTAGACACTTATTAACATATTAGCAAAAATATTAGCTCAATTATCACTGGGAAGCTAGTTACCGGGCAAAAGTATAGGTGTGATCATCTTGCATTCCCTAGAGGGTTCAGGAACCCTTCAACACTCTGTCCACCAGCCACTTGTCTTTTAGTGGTGATGTGATGTAACATGTGCCCATTCTCAAACATTGGGGCCCACAGATCTCCCTGAGGCACCCCGTACCCTATAGCTAGCTAGGCCAGCTCTTCCTTCCCCACCAACCAACAATCCCTTCACTCCATTCCTTTTCCCCATGACTCTGGTGAACTTTAGGAATCCTGGACCATTTCTAACTTCTTTGGGGATCCCACAGGCTCTGGACTACATCAGACGCCTGTAAGATCCTCTGGAGTGGATGCCAGTCCTAGTCCAGCTTTTCGTTTCCATCCAGCCCTCACCGCTCCAAGGCAGTTTGAGCAAGAGCTCTAGCCCTGGCTCAGGGCCTTGGACAGAGTTCACTTGGTGGGTAGCTCCCAGGGGCAGTGTCCCGAGAACTGGGCTGGTTAAAAGCTTTTTTTAGGGATCCTCTCCAATAAAAGTAAGCCAGCAAAAATTATTTATGTAGGCTCTGTATTGATTTACAACACAGTTGACATCAGGCTTTCTCCTAGACCAGCGGGCCATGAAATTGTACAGAGGAAACCCATTCCCTCCACAAGGTGCCCTAACTCAGGACACTTTGAGGTCACAACAGTTAAGTTCATGGGCATCAGATCAAGACTCAGAGAGGCCTCACGGCCAAAACTGGACCACCACTAGGGAAGACCAGAGCTAGGGTCAGGGTGTGGACTGCTTCTAGGGTCAGAGTTGCTATGCTCGGGCTCCAAGGAAAATTGTTTCTAGTTTCTCAGTATTTTCATTGTTTTCTGTCGAGTTCTTTACTGGTTTGGGAGAATTTTTGGCTGGCAAGTGCCCTATCAAGTGGGTTGCTGTAAAAGACTCCCATGCTATTAAATTAACTACCTCTTTTTCTGGAGTTCCTCTTCTTTCCCTTGGTGCACTTCTCCCTGTGTCAGTCAAAGTGGATGAGTAACTTCTAGGGGACTCACGGTCTATTGGAAAGAACAGGGCCAGTCACAGTGAGTATCTACTTAATTACAAGCCAACTCGTTCTGCCGTTTTTCCCTGGTGGCAACTATTTTTTCCCCAAATTTGGAGAGACACCATTATTGAACACATGGGTGTAAAACTCATAGGTCATTACAAAATTGTGAAATAAGACACAAAACAAGAGCATTTCAAAAGGAAAAATACCTGATGTTGCAGAAGTATTATAATTGTCTATATAAATATAATAGCTACATTGCTGATTAATTATATTGCCACGCCCACTATAGACAATTTATAATTAGAGGGATTTTTCATATAAAAAGTTTTCAAAACTTTCTGTTTCTATGCTTTTGCCTCTAATTTATAATTACTATTATAAGACTTATAGAGGATGGAGAATTTGAAAACAGCAACAAATTGTAGAAAAAGAAACATTTTGTGGAATAATTTAAGACAGTAGTAATGAAAAAAAAGAGATAAAACCAAAGAAAGTATGAGGATGACAAGAGTGTGGATGAACATTCTCCTTCCACCTTACTCTCCCCTCTTCTCTCTTACTCTGTTTTTAAATACTTATTGAATCTTAAGATGCCATACTGTTTATCTATGGCCTTCTTTTGTGCCCAGATGATAAACACCTTATCAGAAAGAAAGAAACAAAGAGATATTGTTTCTTCTTACTGCAAGCAAAAAAGGGATAAACAGAAAGCATCATGTCAGTTGCCAAACTGCTTATGAAATATTGAATTATTTTTGTTTATCTTAAAGCAAAGCACAAATAATCACATTATAAAATTATGATTGCATGTAGTTCTTAATAGTATCTCATACCTTTTGCATTTACGTGACTTACATATGGAGATGTAAGTAGACATTAAAACTATTCCAGCAGTCTATGTCATAGAATTTTATCAGTATAACTGGGTCAATATTTGTCAATTCTTTCTTTTATCCCTTTAATAAATCTAGTTATCCAGACTGACAAAAAGCATTAAAAATAAAATTTATTTTATCCATCTATGAAGGAATTTAAAGTGCTGATTCATAATAAGAAAACACTGTTTTAGGGTTTTGACTACTTTGATGATATAAATTCTAAGTTAATATACTTTTATGATCAGAGGGCCTGATAATGATCACGAATTTTAAATTCCTTTTTCTACCCCATGGAATATAAGCTATTTTTCACTTGGGTGAAACACAATTGGAAAATAAATATTTTATTAAAAACAAAATACTTTTAAATGCATTTCAAAGCCCTTTCAAGTCATGTTTCAAAAATGTGCTCTTATCTGCACATAAAATTGAGAGATGATTATATTAGGATATTAAAAACCTGGAGAAGGTAGCTAATTTATTAAAAAATTGGATCCTGACACATTTCAATTAGTGAAAATTTTCGATTGTAGAAATTGATTTTTAAAATTCTAATTGATGATTTTGAAGCATGTTGCTTCAGTCTAAGGGTAAGCAAAGATAAATATAAGTATATAGTACAACATCAGTGAAAGCAAAGAAGATAAATACTAAGTAGATTTGTGCAAGCTGATTAACAATCAAGCCATATTTGACACTAATACGAACTGTGAATCATGTCTTTCTTTGTCTGAGATTATATTTTATACTATAAATTCTGAATCATTAGGAGTTTGAATCCCTTTTCTGTCACCTACTCTCTGTGTGACCTCGGACAAATTTCTTATCCTCTCCAGGCCCAACTTCCAGAATTGAAAATGGCTCTTAAAACAACACCCATTTCATAGGCCTATGCCAGTTTTGATTAGATAATGTATATAAAGCACTCTGTAGTGTCTGGTGCATAGAAGTTTCTCTGTTGACCAACTTTCAGCCCAGAATGTTCATTCCAATCTCTTAAAATTTACGTAGTGAACAGATGCGCTCTAAGAATTAATGAAAAGAATTGGTCACAAATTTTAAAACACCCTGGGCTATAAGTTACATAAATCTCAAAAAGAGGCCTCTGCCTTTCAATTGCTGTTTATTCTTGTGTTGCCACTTCAAAGTTATCTATGAAAACAGAGTTTAGAGTCACTTTTACCTGAATAATGTAATTCAAATTTCAATACAGGACTGTTTTAGCAGAAAGAGAAAGTGAATGAATTAAGTAATGGAAAAGAGAAAATGAATAAATGGTGGAAATGGGCCTTTTATATATACAGCTTAAAGATACATTCACAAAAATTTTATCACAATTGTGTCCTTGAAATGGAGAAAGCTATTAAGCAAGTCCTAATTTCTTTGTGTCCATCAATTACTAATCACATCTTTCAGTTTTGCTTCTTGAATGTTTTGATATAGTATCTTCTATATGGAATGTGAGCAAATTATTAACAGAATGAATATAAAGTTTTAAAGTTAATATACACATTTTTAAAAGGCTATGTGTGGAACTATAGGTTTTGATTCATGTCACAGCGTAATTTATCATCTCAGTGTGAGTAATGGTTGCTTCAACTCTAATCCTGAGCTACACAATAGCCTTCCCTCTCGTTTTTGAAAGAGTAAATTTTTGTGAATTGATGGTCACTTTAAGCCACACATCAAGTCCAAATATCACATGGGCAAATGAGCAGTATTCAGTAACACATATTTGCACAACAAATGTTTGCTTCACAACACATAACGACGCCAAATGATCTCCCAGCTCGGGAGTGATGAGATGTTGGAATGGGCAATGAAAGAGCTGGAGGGTGGGTCTCTGAACCACAAAGAAAAAGAAAGAAAAGCTCATCCACCTTGGAGCGCACCGCCACGGTCTTGGTGGTGGTAGTTGTTGGCTGTGTCCACGTCCTGGAAAGAGGCACTGTGGGGCATTCTCCCGCAATCATTCTGGTAGGGTGGGCAATGAATAGCACCATCTTGAGGCAGTGGGTGGAGAGGCTGGTGCAGGGGGCTCCTCCTCAGCACTCTCAGGGACGAGTTCCTCTCGGGAACATCTGGCAGCAGCTCACTGATGAGACGGTGCAAGATGCTGTTGTCTGGCAAGCTCCCCCTTTTCTTTTCAGCTTTAATTTGGTCACAAATGTCTTTAAGGGCAGAGTCCAGAGCCTCAAACACAGATGCTTTACATTTTGCCTTTTCAGTCTGTTTCTTAGGGGCTGAATTTTTTTTCCTGCGGAAAGGCACAGGACTGACTAGAAAAGCCAGTTTAGAAAGGCTGGGGTCCATTTCTTGCCTTCTGGGCTCCTCGGGGTTTTCGTGTCTGGCTCTTTCGTGTTTCAACATTGTGGTAAATCGAGTGTAGGAGGCCGGGCATCTGCCTTTGCAGGAGCTGATGAGGTGGCGGTGGTGGTGGTGGTGGTGGTGGTGGTGGTGGTGGCTGGATCCATAAAAGCTTTCAGAGGATGTGAAGGAAAAGTGATCAAAGTCACTTTCACTGCAGAAGGATGACCCCTCTAGGTGAATGTAGTCGCTGTGGTCAGACACAACCCCGTCCTGGTCGCTGTCGGAAAACTCCACGTGGGCTCTGGGCTGCTCATCGCTGGTGACTTCAATGTGAATAGGCACCAGGGCGTTAGACGCGCGGCCTCGCTGGCCCTGAGAGGGGGGTCCACTTTGGTTTTCTTCCTCCAGCAAATACTCAATGGAGAATCGCCTCTTGGGACATAAGCCATTTTGTGGTGGTTCTAGGGTGACGGGAGACAGCATGTCGTCCCCTAAATTGGGCATGGATTTGGACTTCTGAATCAGCTTTTCGAACTCGGAAATGCGCGTGGGCACCATGTGCCGGGGCACCTCCTCCGTGGAGGACTGGCTCCAGGCCTGCAGCAGGCCCTTGTGCTGCTGCTCGCTCTCGTACTGCAGTATCCTGGACTTCACGGAGCAGATCACCTCGGAATTCATCAGGTCCTTGCGGTTGATGCGGTGCATTTTCTTGTACATCTTCAGGAACCCCGGGGCGTTGTGGGCTGACCGGTGTCTGATCCTGGATCTGCCGGGACCGCGAACCTCCTGGATGTAGGGCGACCCCCAGGCTCTGCGGCAGCCGTCTTTGGAGTCCTCTTCACATAACAGGGAGCCCATGCTTTCTGACTTGATTTTCGGGTCCGGGAAGCTATTGCAGTCATCGTTTAGGAGATCGTCACAGCTCCGGGATTTGATTTTGGGAGAAACGGTTTCTTCTGTGCTGCTCCAGATTTCTGCGTTTTGCCGGGCCATTTGCCAGCCATTCTTGAAACTAATGGCCCTTGGTGAGTCCCGAGGGACGTCTAAGTGCTGTCTATACGTGCTACAGTAATCTAACTCACTGGAGGGGTTGCCGTTGAGCCCTGAGTAACTGCAAAGGGATGGACACATTTTGCTATCATCCCCACCTTTTAATCCAGAGCAGCGTGGTAGAAGAGAGACATTTGGAGAAGTTAAAAGGTTCACAAAGAGAGGAGAGCATGTCAGTAAGCATCAGACAGCACAGCAAGGAGAAAGCAGTGAGTGTGTTTTAATCTAGAGGCTGATTGTTAACGCATGGAGCTTCAGGTCTAGAGAAAAAGGTCTAATTCTAAAGCGAGCTAATACTTTTTCAATGAATGTAGCTTTGCAGAGAGAGTTGGCAAAACTATGCATAAGAAGTAACTGATGGAAGCAAATACGCCTACTTCTATTACATAATTCATACACCTTTCTGACAATACCGTTTGCCAAAAACACAATAGTGCCTCTTCAGCTGATAGCATGATCTGGTAGTAAAGGTTTAACAATTAGTGTCAAAAGTGTGATACACTTAATCAATTTAATAGGGCCGGAATTTGAGTCTCATCTGATTCGTAATGATACATAGGTAGAGAGCGGTTTATACATTTACATCTAATTAATACTCTCATGACTATATCAAATAATTTTTTATGGGTTTTGGATTTTAAAAGCTATAAGGCAAAGCTCCAAAATTGCAAAATCAAATGCTGTGAACTATTGCTGCTAACATTTTTCCAAGAAAGAAAATAGCTAAAACCCTTTAAACTAACTAATTTACCTCTTAAATTGCTCTACTTTAACCTCTTATTAGGTACATAGTTCTCATAGGAAAACTGAATATAATGCAAACCTTTCATCAGAGGCGCATATATCATGCTTTTTTTCTGGGAAGAGTTTTTAAAAAATATTTGCAATTTGATAATAGAGATGTACACTTGGATTCGATTTTGAATAGCTATGGAAATGTTCTTTTGTTTTGCTGAGTTAACTAATAAATGAGAAGCCAAATTATATCTAACAGGACATTTTCTTCTTAGAAATAAAATCTAATGGAGGAAAATATCTCTATTCAATACGCATACCTTACAATGTTCTCTAAATTCTTTAAAAGTAGGTGAGCACATTAGGTAGATATGTACTGCCTGGGAAAGGAAGTTGATTTAACACTCCCTGTGGTAAAACAAATATCTACATTTATCAGAATCCTTTTAACTTTTGGGTAGTATACAATAATAATGAGTCAATGGCATTGCATGACTTACTTGTTACCTTAAGATATTCATTGGAATAAGTGAGTTGGATCTGATAAGGCATCTCTGCTCCTCAGAGGAAAGGTGTGATGGATGGAGCTCGCATGCCCTGAACCATCAGCTGATATTACAGCTTTACGAGGCCTTAAAATGGCTAGGCCTCCACCTACTCAGAGTCCAATCATCACAACCAGAATATCTTTTGCACACAAATCAGCTATCACTTTTAACTATCATGTGGCAATGGTTTTATTGAGTATAGGTGATAGGTGTAGCTGAATCGGTCTGGTTTTATAGAAACTTATGTTAGAGCTCAATTTCTTCACACATTTCAAAATCTCTTTCTCTTCTGTTTCGATCCCAAGATATTAGAAGAGATTGTGTGGTCCCATATTCGGTAGAGCCCTAGCTCCCTGTGGGTGCTGGTTCAGTCCTCACTCTCCATCTCAGAAACACTCCTGTCCTCAAGGAAGACCACTAAATGGTCTTCCAGAAACCAGAAGGAGTGACTTACTCCTTTCAACAGTGAGCTGCCTACACCTGCAGTGAGGAGACAGGCCGCCCTGAAAAAAAGGCTTGGTGATTCCTGAATGATATAATTATGGTCTGGGACCGATCAGTCCTGACTGTGAACTGCTGTGAATTGACCACTATGTTACCTGGCAGGACCTGGATGCTCCACTGTTCATACGAAGGTGGCCCAAAATATACAGCAAATGGCTAAAGAAATTAATAGATCGGATTTTTTTTTTTAATCTAGAATTGAATAACTTTTTAAAACCTCCAAACCAATGTATATTTTAGGTAACAATTTCCTCTGTTGCTGCTTGTAATTTCTATCCTATAAATTTGACTGATTGCTAGTTGTAGAAACATTAGAAAATTTTGACTATACATTAATGTTTACAAATGACATCTTTTAGTAGCCTGATGATACATATTTGGTACTTTGAATTTGTTTAGAAAGGGATCTATTTGGGGGAAAAAAGCATTAGCAGATGCTAGTCAGAGTTCTTGAAGCAACCTAAGTGGCTCACCAGCTTGAGTCAGTCTGGGTGGGAAGAAAGCTATTGTTCTAAAACTGTATTTTATTCCAGACACCGTACGTGGGAGCCAGCACGTGCCACTATCACTGGGCCAGCTTTCACACAGTGCTCTAGGCTAAAATGCAAACTAGTAAATTGTTGTGTTTTCATTTACTATTGCTCACCTTTTGCTCTCGATGGGGAAGAAGGAGAAGAGCTAGTGAAAGACTTTGTAAGGGTAGTACTTGATCCTGGGAGGTCCGCTCGGCCTGGGCTAGTCCTGCTCACACTTTGATCTCCCAAGCCCCGTGGTGGACCCACTGCAGGCTCACTCTTCCTCCGCTTCCTGAAGTCACTGGCCATGCTTGCAGAACTGAAAGAAGGAATCAGATCTGTTTGATTGGCATTGGAGGAGGTTAAGGTGTGCACCAGAAAAACCAGTGGAACGTGCTAGTGACTCCTAAACTTCTATCAGCAAAACTGCATGGCTAGGAACCCATCCCTTGATGTTCAACATGATTTCTCTAGAAGGATCCTTTTAAAAATGAATAGACTTTATTATTTATTTATTTTGAGACGATTTCTGGCTCTGTCACCCAAGCTGGAAGTGCAGTGGTGCAATCACAGCTCATTGCAACCCCAAACTCCTGGGCTCAGGGGATACTCCTGCTTCAGCCTCCCGAGTAGCTGGGACCACAGGTGTGCACCACCACATCTGGCTAATTATTTAAATTTTTATTTACATAGAGACAGAGTCTTACTATGTTGCCCAGGCTGGGTTGAGACAGAGTCTCAAACCCCTGAGCTCAAGTGATCCTCCATCCTCAGTCCCCTGAAGTGTTGGGATTACAGGCATGAACCACTGTGCCCGGCCGACTTAATTTTTTTAGAGCAGTTTTAGGCTTGCAGAAACGATGACTGGAAAGTGTAGAGAGTTTCCTTATAGTCCCTTTCCTCTTGTACAGTTTCCCTTATCATTTACATATTCTTTTAGTGGGGTACATTGTTACAATTGGTGGATCTACCTTGATGCATCTTCACCCCAAGTCCATAGCTTACATTTGAATTCATGTTTTATCTTAAACATTTCATGGGTTTTGAGAAATGTATAATGATATGTGTCCATCACTAATGTGTCAATCATATAAAATAGTTTTACTGCCATAAAAAGTTTCTGTTCTCCAGCTTTTCATCCCTCCCTTCCTCCCGCTCATCCTGGCACCCATTGATCTTTCCACGGCCTACACAGTTTTGCCTTTTCACCATGCCCAGTTGATATCATGCAGGATGTGGCCTCTCAGATTGGCTTGCTTCACTCAGTAATACACTTTTAAGGTTTCTCCATGTGCTTCTTGTCACTTGATAGCTCATTTCTTTGCATTGCTGAGCCACATTCTATTCCACAGATGTGCCAGAGTTTATTTATCCATTTACCTATTGAAGGACATCTTGGTTGCTTCCAAGTTCTAGCAATTATAAATAATGCTCCTAAGAAAACCACCTGCTGGTTTTTGTGTGAACATAAGTTTTTAAACATCTTTGAAGTCAAAATTCTCCTATAGTGAAATATGTTGTGATTGAGAATTCAGTGCTATAATTTGTATCTTATATCTTTTCTCTATAAAGCAGAGTTCTAATAACATGAATATATCCAGAGTGGCATACCAAATACAGGAAAGAACTGAAAAAAAAAAAAAAAGGCATCAAGAGAGGCAAATTTCTCTCACCTCAAGGGTTGTCTGCAGCTTGTCCTATCATCTTAGCTTTAGAAGATGTTGTATTGGAATTCCAACATTTTCTATTTAAATAATGAACGAAGGCTGAGCATTATGGCTTATGTCTGTAACCAAGTACTTTGGGAGGTCAAGGCTGGAGGATGGCTCAAGGTCAGGAGTTTGAGACCAGCCTGGACAACTAGTGAGACCCTGTCTCTACAGAAAAGTTAGCCAGTTGTGCCATGTGCCTGTAGTTCCAGCTATTCAGGAGGCTAAGATGGGAGGATAGCTTGAGCCCAGGAGTTTGAGGCTGCAGTGAGCCATGATTGCACCACTGCACTCCAGCTTGGGCAACAGAGCAAGACCCTGTCTCATCAGTCAATCAATCAATGAGTATCAGTTACCTGGTCAGCAAATTAACCATTAAAGATTGCTTCCTCTCGTTTGCATAAAATACTGTCAATAGTCTAGACTAGCAGGGAGTTTGTGTCATGGTTTTGAGTTTGAGTACAGTACATTTAAGACAAGTGTTAATGAATGAAGCCACACATGGCACAGCATACTGTGCGTGAAATCCCTGGATTCTTAGACAAGAATTGTGTAGACAACAGTGATAACAGCAACAGCAGCAATCCCAGCTCCCGTGGAGCCCAGCAGAATGTCATGTGATTTATTTAAGTTTTTGTCTTGTTTAGCCCACACAGCAAACCTATGAGATATGTGCTGTTATCTCAGTGTTACAAATGGTAAAGCAAATACATGTGCCTGGGATGTGTGGAAGCGGAGAGGCAGACCTCAGAACTGGTTCGTCCTCTTCTGAAGAGGATGCTGCATCTCCTAGACCTGTTTTCGCTGTGATTGTCCTGTCATGTGAGGGTCTGTGTGTCTTTATGGCAATCTTTAGATTAGATTAAAACTCTAAAATTCAAATGTTTTAGGTGCATAGATAGAGGCACAAGATAAAAAGGAGGGTTCGAGAGTTCCTTTCTCAGGGATGCTATTGCAGTTGGTTGGCACTCAGAAACCCAATTTACGATTGACCTAATTCACAAAGAAATCTACATAGAAGGGTAAATTAATGCTACTACATAAATATTTGTTATTGATGTTACAATATGGCTGGGAGTTTGTATTATTCAATATTACTATTGAACTATGTCTGAGTATGTCTGATTTTTGTGATTTTTTTTTTTTTTTTTTTTTGAGACTGAGTCTTGCTGTGTCCTGAGGCTGGAGTAGAGTGCAGTGGTGAGATCTCAACTCACTGAAACCTCTGCCTCCCCAGCTCAAGCGATTCTTCTGCCTCAGCCTCCCGGGTAGCTGGGACTATAGGCACCTGCCACCTTGTCCAGCTAATTTTTGTAGTTTTAGTAGTGATAGGGTTTCACCATGTTGGCCAGGATGGTCTCGATTTCTTGACCTCATGATATGCCCCCCTTGGCCTCCCAGGTGCTGGGATTACAGGCATGAGTCATCGTGCCTGGCCATGAATTTTGTAATATTTTAAAGGAAGTGTGTCATTTAAAGCTAACAGAACTTACCTCAGGTGAACTCTGGGGGAAGTTAGGCCTAGCAGTGACAAGTCATCTTGCCTCAATTTCTTTTTTTCTCTCTCCTTGCCAACTGTGTAAACTTGGTAAGTTACTGAGTCTAGGTGTCACTTTCCTCAGAGATAAAGTGGGGACACTAGTATATAACGATAGTGTTGTCTTAGGATTGAATATGTTTTGTTCTTATGCCCCATTTATTGGTAGTATTAATAAAAGCATTTCTGATTTGTATGGTCACAGTATAATCAACAAATATGTGTATAACAATTTTTAATCTATAATTTTTTTCAAACATATTATTATAAGGGCCACTTAACAACATTGAAAATTAGTTACTTATAATTCCCATCTAAAGAAAAGAAAACTGGGTATAGGGGAGTAAGGGAAGAGAAGGATATCTCAGTCTGTGAAGGAATTTATAATTAGTTCACTAATTTTTTGGAAATTCTTGAAATGATCATATAAAATGATTCTGAAACAAAATAAAATGACTTCATGAGTCATGGTACTTCAAATAAAAATGAGTGATATATAATACTCATTACTACTTCACTGAATAGCTTTATTGTTGAAAAAGAAACCACTGGTATAGAATATTCTGCTACAACATAATGAGATTCTTACCTCATGGGTCTTTCCAGGCTTCTGTCTATAGACGACTGATACAAGGAGGCCTGTTAAGATAGAATAACAGTCCCATAAAAAATTTTACCGTGGCAGAATTTTGTTCACTTTTCAACATTAAATTAGGTATCCTAAAAAGAATATTATAAAAATTGAAGTTGAAAGTACCATTCATTATGACTGTAAAAATGTCTTCCCAGAGAGACATCCTGCAACCTGATTTCTACTTTGGACGTATCTGCTTTCTTTTCTGATATAATGCATTGCAGTTCTCTGTGTAGCTCAAATTATCCGCAACCCAAGCATGCATGGAGGAAATTAATAATATTTTCTCAGGAACACTGAAATAAGAGCTAAAGTTATTCTACAATCTCAACTTTAGAATCTTACCTGTTGACTGTACATAGAAATTTCCTATAGAAAGGAATGGTTTGATGTTTAAAAAAATTTGCAGCCATCATTCAATCCTTATAAAACATCACATTTTAAAGTCTTTGTTATTGTTGTTATGAAGTATTGTCTTCAAAACGTAACACATAAACAGAACGTAAGACACCATTCATCTGTCAACATAGACACGACATTTAAATAAAACCCACGGAGTTTGACTTGAAGAAACTAAAGTACCTGGTACTTCAGTCAGGTAAATAATTACACTTTACAATTCGGCGAGTTCAGGGTTAGTTTAACATAAATGAGCTAAAGAATCAAAATATAACTTTTAAAAGTGCACTTTAAAATTTTTCCTTCGTTCTGAATAAGACACTGAAATAGATAGTAAGCAAAACTGATAATATGAATTTTTTATTTTCCATGGCATCTACTGGGATAATTGCTAAAATTTCTAAAAGGCAAGAGAGGACACTGAGCTATCAAGCGTTTGAGGTGACACTGTGGTATGATGTCCAGAAAGTATAGGGAGATGGCTGGGCGCGGTGGCTCATGCCTGTAATCCCAGCACTTTGGGAGGCCAACGCCGGTGGATCATCTGTGGTCAGGAGTTCAAGACCAGCCTGACCAACATGGTGAAACCCTGTCTCTACTAAATACAAAAAATGAGCCAGCTGTGGTGACACATTCCTGTAATCCCAGCTACTCAGGAGGCGGAGGCAAGAGAATTGCTTGAATCCGGGAGGCGGAGGTTGCAGTGAGTCGAGATCGCGCCACTGCACTCCAGCCTGGGCAATGAGAGTGAAACCGTGTCTCAAAAAAAAACAAAAACAGGGAGGGGGGAGGGATGGCATTGGGAGTTATACCTGATGTAAATGACAAGTTGATGGGTGCTGACGAGTTGATGGGTGCAGCACACCAACATGGCACAAGTATACATATGTAATAAACCTGCACGTTATGCACATGTACCCTAGAACTTAAAGTATTATAAAAAAAAAAAAAAGAAAAGAAATAAAAAACCCCAAAAAACCAAAACCAAAACAAAAAACAAAACAAAACAAAAGTATAAAGAAAGTATAGGGAGATGTATATCAAGTATAGATAGTTTTGGCTTTGGTCATGATTGATGATCAATTCATCACTGATAAAATTTGGTTTGCTGAAGAACTGGAATTCTAGTTTAAAAACATTTGTCTGTATGAAAACTTAAAAATGTCAGCCGGAAAGGCAAGATTTGACAAATGTTGTCTTAAGTTGCTATCATCTAGAAACATTTTATCAGAGTATTAAAAATCTACTTAGTGGAAATCAAATCTCACTTTATAAACTATTTCTATAACTCAGTTTTCTATTAATTGGTAAATCAGCACCAATTAATCAATTAAAACAGTAGTATATAATTTTGCAATTCTGTATGAATATCAGTCTTACAAGGTCCCTTTTGCATAACTTATGCTTCTATTAACTAATATTTTAATTCTATCTTACTAAATGAAAATGGAATCTTGCCTAGAAACAAAAGCATCTCTGCATGAGAATATTCCCATCCTCCTTTCAGACAGAAAAAGTGGATTCTAATATTTTTAGTTCCTAGAAAATATTTAGATTCCTAGGTTCTCAACAAATATAAAATTAGGAGAAAAGTTTGGTTTGCTAGTCTGATATGTTTACGTGGTTATTTTAATTTGCTGAGCGCTGAATCAGACACTGGGAAGGTAGAAAAATAGATACTAAATATGAAAGAAAGCAAACAAGTAAAAAACTAAAATCAGATAGTTGCATTACCATTAGGAAATACTAATTCTACTTGTTTGCAGAAGAACAACACCAACGAGCCTGAGAGCATTGGTGTCTGTGCAGAGCATGGTTTTCAAGGGACACGCTTACACACAGCTGATGAGCAAAAAGTGTCAAGTTCAGAACACTCTGAGAACACCCCGACCATGATCAGAAAGCTTGAATTGTCAGCTTACAATGAGCCTAAACAACATTGTAATGTGAACTAAAACGTAGTGTAAGAACTCATTGTGTTTCAGGGTTAGGCTAAGAAACTACTATTTCTCCTTGTACTGGTTTCTACATTCAAAATAAACTAAAACCAGCTTTGTGGCTTCATGTACACTCAGAGAAAGTTCAGTATTAAATTATAAGACAGCAGTAAAAAATCTAGATTGATGACTGAGAGAAAAACTTGTACAATAATTGTAAGAAGGGTACTCATCCCAAAATGAAAATTATCTCCAGAAAAGAGGTTACAAATTTTACCAATTATGATCTACCAAGTATTTACATATTACCATTATTTTAACACACTTAGAAGGTCAATTTAGTGAAGTACAGATACTGAATCACTCTTTCTGTTAAGTAACTATTAGATTAAATTTTGCTTAAATACCCATAACTGTTCTTCATTAATGCCAGTTTTCCAGTTATGGATTAAAAACTATGTTATTCATGGTAATATACCAGGCAGTTGATAAATGGTAGCTAAGGTAATGTCTAATCAATTACATTTTTTAACCAGAAATGTTTAATAACAAAATGTTATTAAAAATCCAGAACCTTAAGAGAATATATTTTCTTACATTCTGAAAAACTATAATGTGAAATTAATAACATAGTTAACATATGCTATTAGAATCATACAGCACTCCCTCTCAATCCCAGAGATAACTGGCAAATAGGTCAACTACTGGCAAAGCGCTTTTTATGTGTTTTTTTTTTTTGCCACTACCATCACATGATAGAATGCAGAGAATTAAGTTTCTACTATTTCTATGCCCAAGAATTATTGTGTAATATTAATTATCAGAACTCTTTTCAAAGAAATTCCATAGTTAACAAGAAATAATATTAAGTGAGTAATTTCTTTTTAAAAGATTTATCCTCTAAATATATATCTTGGAAGTGCTGAAAAGTGTGATATACAGGAAATAGCACTGAAATGAAGGTTAAGAGATATATATATGTTTTTCCGCCACTATCGTACAATGTGATTTTGGACTTACTTCTTAAAATTATTGCACTCTACTTTTTTTTTTAACTGAAAAATGAGTGAGTTGGACATGATGCACTCTAAATTCCATTTCAGTTGTCTATGAACCAACTACCTTAAAAACACCCTAGAAATATCTGAGAAAAATATCTGACCACATTGAATTTCAAAATAAATTCTTGGGTTGTTCATATGTTGAAATGAGACTCTTTCTGCAGATATTAAGGTAACATAACATACAGAATATAACCCCTTGTTTTATTTGATTTTCTTCAGATTACATGCCTGCCTGCCTGGCTATAAAATGTAAGCCTTTAGAAATGGCTGAATTCAATAAACCAGAATGTTCCTGATTACTCTATTTTACTTTTTATTTAATATATAAATATTTTGATCACTTCTCAGTTTTAACACACACTCTGATGTTTACCACAGGGTAAATAATTTGAAATTGCAAATTGAGACTCTAGAAATTTGCATATTTCCTTGAGACTCTATACCTGCAATTCCAGTGGTCACCACTATGTGTCAGTAGTACCTCCTACAACGTAAATGTTCTATTAGTTTTGTTTTCCAGTTGCACATATTTAAGACTTCTAATGAAAATAAGATATTTATTGTGTTATAGTATTCACTTAAGACCACAGAGCAACTACTGTGCAAAACACAGTTTATTTACTTTGTTCCCATGCTAGTTGCTTCTAAGGGTTCCTTGCAAGGAGGCTTTTACATAGCTGATGGCTACCAAAACAGTGCCATTTCTGCTTGTGTCTTCTAATGAGTCATTTATCTACTTTCTAAAGTAATTTTCTGCTTTTCTTCACAGACAGCAGGGTAACAAGCTTTTGAATCTGGATCATTTCTGCCTATTTCATGCTCTCTTTCAAATAAAACTCTGATTCAAATAAAAATGTACATTGGCTGCCATAAATTTTTCACCTAGTTTATTATTATAATCTCTTAAGTAGAGATTGCAAATGCATTTCATTTTATATGCCAGTGATAATTTGTTATAGTGGCTTCCTGGATTACAGTGTTGAGAAGGAGTAATAATGTCTGTCATGGGTATGAAACTGGGAAGTCATGATACACAATTTCCAGGTATTTGCCAGCCCTGTTCTTGACCGATAATACAATCTATAAGTTGTATTTAGGAAAATGAAAGAATAACAATACATTTTAGAAATATGTGGGACATAGACATCTGATTATCCACACTCCAAGCATTATAATAGAATGGTTCTAAGAAGCCTTCTAGTAGTATTTTACTCTGTCTAATAAAAACAGATGGTTAATATATGCACTAAGACTAATACTTTGGATTTTTTATTTTCACACTGCTGAATACCAGAACTACATAGGATAGTATAACTAGCAGTTGTGGTTGGAATGATTCTTCACCCAGAGTCCAGATATAGCCAACAACTCTGGTATAATTAATGTCCAGGCAATGATACTGGATGCAACATAATGATGCAAAGATAGATTTTTTTTTTTTCAAAAATAGCTTAGACATTACAGAGAATTGTAAAACACAGATGTGCGGAATCACAGTCACAGCCTCTAAAGGAGATATCTGAAAAAGAGAGAATAACATGTTTTTACCTCATTGAAAACACCAGAAGAATGATCTTGAACATAGTCCAGAGGCTTTTTAGGAGGCTGGGTGTAGATGCACCATAGAAGCAGAAGTGTAGGGATGGAATGGAGGAGAGTCAATGGCAGCAAGGAATGAACATGTGGAAAAGGTGACAACAGTTAGAAATTGAGTGTTGACAGCACCAGCTACACAAACAGAATGACATGAATGGAGCAAAATAGGGGCAGCTGGGAGGAAGTGTGCAACGTTTGCAAATATTCTCAAGCACTGGGAAAATTCGCTAGTGTTCAATTAGTATATTTACAAACTCATTTTGTCAAATTTAATTAGCACTCCTAGTCTCTGGCCACAGAGGAATGTAAGGTATATTAAAGAAACATTAAAGGAGCAAGTGGATAGCATGCTGGTGAGTTTCCATGTGTGGCTGAAAATGATTATGGAAAATGCTGATAATTTAGGCTCAGTACAGAATAGTCCCTATACGCTTTCTTTTTTAAATTTTTTATTTTATTTTATTTTTTTGAGACAGGGTTTCACTCTGTCACCCAGGCTGAAGTGTAGTGGCACCGTCTCAGCTCACTGCAACCTCTGCCACCTGGGTTCAAGTGATTCTCCCACCTTAGCCTCCTGAGTAGCTGGGATTACAGGCGTGTGCCACCACACCCAGCTAAGTTTTGTATTGTTAGTAGAGAAGGGGTTTCACCATGTTGGCCAGACTGGTCTCAAACTCCTGACCTCAAGTGGTCCTCCTGCCTCAGCCTCCCAAAGTGCTGGGATTACAGGTGTGAGCTACCACACCTGGCCATCCATATAAACTTTCTAAACAACAGCAACAATACATATAAAATAAAGCTAGAGAATGTTTTTCCTTGAAATAAAATACATTTACATTCACACTAAGATACAAATGAGAAAAAGTGAGAGAAAACATTCCTCCTACGAGATAATAACGTAGGCAAAGTTCTTTGGTTTGTATTCATTTACAGTCACTTTTGATTCAGTTCAATAAGCTCCCTTGAGTCTAACCAAGTCTCCTTTGCAGTTTAATGGACAAAAGAGACTACCATCACCAGTCAGTAAACCATATATGGTCAATATACAAGTATATAAATCAGCATATGGTATAGAAATGGTTATATCCTGTTTTCTAAAAAAACCATCAGTGTAACTGGTATGTTATTTAAGGGTCTAAAATGCATGAAAACGTGTAACCGACACACATCAAATGCACTGCTGTTGGTGGATACAGTTCCTAATCAGGGAAGTTGTTAACTGAACCTCGAGGCGACTCTTTTTTCTTTTTTTTTTTTTGAGATGGAGTCTTGCTCTGTTGCCCAGGCTGGAGTGCAGTGGTGAGATCTTGGCTCACGCAAGCTCCACCTCCCGGGTTCACACCATTCTCCTGCCTCAGCCTCCCGAGTAGTTGTGACTACAGGCACCCGCCACCATGCCTGGCTAATTTTTTCTATTTTTAGTAGAGACGGGGTTTCACCGTGTTAGCCAGGATGGTCTCGATCTCCTGACCTCCTGATCCGCCCGCCTTGGCCTCCCAAAGTGCTGGGATTACAGGAGTGAGCCACCGCACCTGGCAGACTCTTTTTTTATTTGAGACAGAGTTTCACTCTGTCACCCAGGCTGGAGTGCAGTGGCGCAATCTCAGCTCACTGCAACCTCTGCCTCCCAGGTTCAAGTGATTCTCCTGCCTCAGTCTCCCAAGTAGCTGGGACTACAGGAGCCCGCCACCACACCCAACTAATTTTTGTATTTTTAGTGGAGACAGCGGTTTCACCATGTTAGCCAGGATGGTCTCGATCTCCTGACTTTGTGATGCGCCCGCCTCAGCCTCCCAAGGTGCTGGGATTACAGGCGTGAGCCACCGCGCCTGGCCTCCAGTTGACTCCTTATCCCAAAAAGGCTAAGCAATAAGGCCCAAGCTCGGGGCTTCCTCTGGTGGGAGTCTGGGGATTAGAGAAGTTGTGATGCCTTTCACTAGCAAGTCTGGAAATCAAGATCCACAGAGCTTCCTGAGTTTCTTCTTTCCTTATATCCCTAGTGGTAAACTAGGTACAGTCATGTGTTGCATAACGACGTTTCCGTCAACGATACACCCCATAGATGGCGGTGCTCCCATGGGATTATACGACTGTATTTTTACCTTTTCTATGTTTAGATTTTCTTAGGTACACAAATACCTACCACTGCATTACAGTTGCCCACAGTATGGAGTGCAGTAACCTGCTGTACAGGTTTGTAGCCCAGGAGCAATGGGTCACACCACACAGCCTCGGAGTGTAGCAGGCTCCAGCTTCTGGGTTTGTGTAAGTACTCTACGATGTTTGCACAATGGCAAGTTCATCTGATGACACATTTCTCAGAACCCGTCCACATCCTTAAGCAACACGTGACTGTATTTTATAGTGGGATTACTCTGGCAGTATATTATACTGAGAACTGCCCAGAGATTTTCATTTTTCTTTAACAGCCTCTGCGTTTAACTTCTTACTCTGCCATTTACAATTTGGGGCACATTACTTAACCGCTCCAGTCCCCATTTTCTTCTTATTGGCGGGACATCAGGAGGCCTCGAGGAGATAATGAAGACAGAACTCCGCACTCTCCAGGTGCCTGATGTTTGCTCAGCAAACAGGCCTCTCAATGTCAAGGTGCTCTTCTGCTTGAACTAGACCAAATAGACTGTAAACAAATACAAATCTTCTAGAAAGTTGTAATAATTGCCTGAATATTTCAGCACAGAAACGACCTCAACATTGTGAACTTGCAATGAATTAGATATAAAGACCTCATGAATGATCTACACTCCTATATGATTACCATATAGGAAATGTCTGAACACATTTAACCATTTGGTACAGAAACGAACCTGGACTCCGCTGTACCAAATTTGTGTATACATTATGCATTCCGCCTTCGTTCTCTGAATGACACTCACGTCTCCTGATAATAGTATTTTAGAAATCGAACAGTATATACCTAGTTTTCTTATATTAAGAGTCTAGCCTCACTTACCGGGCGTCCAAACTCCAGTTCTGAAAAGAATTTATACCAGGGCTCATTTTCTAAATCTATGTCATCTGGGTTTATGCGATCAGTCTAGAGCAGACGTGAAGGAAAAGGGAAGGAAAAGGCAATACTGAGCAAAGTGAGGGAAACGCGGTGTGGCACGAAAACATCACGCGCGCATTCACACGCAAACATGCATCACCTCTCACCCCACGAACCTCAGCAGGAGAGAACGGAGGAAGTAAAGTAAAACAAGTAACATGAGGATGTGAAGGCGAGCTCCATGGCAGTGGGCCCCTAGTTCTTTCCTCTGTCCCTCCTTTCTAATTGGCATAAGTGTGGACAACTCTTGCTTGAGTTGATCCACGTATGCCTGAGGCATGAGCTATGGACCACTCTCTCGGGCAGCGAGCCTGGGTCTGGCTGGCACGCCTGATGTTTGGAATAGGCTCAACCCAGTCACCAAGTAGCTCTTTTGGGCGAGTCACTTCGTCGTCCCTGCCCTCGTTGGTGGCTAGCAGTCCCAGCATGGGAGCCTGCAGCCTGCAGACAGTTCACTCGCGGGCAGGCAGGTGGAAAGCCTGGGATGGGGAAGGGTGCGGGAGGGGTGGGAAGAGAGGCGAGCTGGGGGAGCGGGACAGGGCATTGGGGGGCTCTCACGGGCCCGTGGATGAGAAGATTCTGGGGCCTGGGTGGGTGCGAGCGGGGCCCGGGGTGGTGGGGGTCGCCAGGCTCTGAGCAAGCGGGGGCTGCACCTGCACACCTGCCGGGCATTAAGAAAGGTAAGGAAGGGAGGAGCTCACCCGGGTGGGAGACAGAGCCGGGGCGCGCGAGCTTGGTGTGGGGGCGCCACTCCGGGGCGGAGGGGAGGGGCTACCAGTGACTTCTCCGAGTCGGGAGCTAGAAAGAGGCTTCTGGCCAGGTTCCCTTGGAACAGGTGTCGGAGTTGTTGGGAGAGGGGGCTGCAAGAAAGAGGGGTGCAGAAACTGGTTCATTAGATGGAGGCTCTGGGCGGAACCGCGGGGACACCCTGGCAGGGCGCTGTGCCTGCGTTAGGCCGGGAGGGGAGCGCGAAGTGTCCCTAGGGAGCCAGGCACCTCGGGGCGATCCGGCCACGGCGAAGCCCTGCCCACCAGGAGTCTCTCGGAATGTGGAGGAAGACGCCCAAGAGTCACCTCCCGGCTGCCTACTTTGAGCTGAAAAGGGGATCTGGTTTTTCACAATAGGGTGGATGGCGGGGCAGGGGAGGGAACTTGGGATAAAATCCCATCTTGGTTTCCTTGATGTTCTAATTTAGAGAAAAAGCCCATTTTATACTTGACTTGCTTCCCTTCAGAGGTTTCTGAATGTTGTTTATAAGATGAAAAAACTAGGAGTGTTAATATAAACAGTTGGAGAAAATGCATACAATTATTTTAGTAATAGAAAACAGATGTAGTGTGTTTACCTAGCAATATCCTTAATATTTTCAAATAATACACGCCTGACTAGATTGATTCAGGCTGCTGATTTTATATTAAGTCTAAGTGCTTAAAGTACTATATGCAAGTTATTACTTCTTTGATAATTACTATATTACACTAATTAAATGTGGTAAAACTGAAGAGTGTACAGTATCTTATATCAGAAAAAAAAATTCTAAGAAAAATTATATGGTTCCCTAAAAGCCACTGATTCTGGCTAGGAGAGGAGCTGTGACTCCCAAGACATATTCCAGGAGGACTAGTCAGTGCTCACTGCGTCAGAGCAATTCAGTATCATTTGCTTACAATTCTTAAAGGAACTCAGGGACTTAAATTAAGTAGCAACATCTTGGTTATGAAAGAAACGCTATGTAACCTTTGCAGTGCTGGGAGCTTGAAATGTTCCATATTCCAACAAAAGCCATGATTTTGACATTGTTCTACTGTTTTATTGACTCGTTGCATTTACAAGTTTTGCTAATGATACACAGTCTACACTTAATAATAAATTATACTCACAGTGTTTTTAGTGATGTGACTTTGTTTCAATATTTTATAATAAAAGATTATAATAGTTATTACAGACAATGATAGAAACGTTTGAGGCATCATGACAAAATAGTGCAAAAGCCTAAGTTATCCAAAAAATGTAGTGATCATAATTATAAAAACTGTGTAGTGTCCCTGGGAAATACTCACAGTGAGATACCAAGCAGTAAAAACAGAATCTAACCAGGCACTTGTCCAGTAGTTACAATGGTATTGCAAAGCTTGTCTCTGCATGAACACAGTCAAGAAAGTCACACATACACAAAAGACTACAATGGTGTTCTGATATTGAGACTGTTTGTTTTTTCTTTCTTTTAAATATTATTTTGCTTTATTGTCATAATGTTATCTTTGTAATAAATAAATTCAGAGAGAATATCCCACTATTAGACATGGGAAATGCCTAGAAATCTTGAGATATTTTTCCTTATTTATGCCAGTATTATATTTGGTTTACACTTCAGAAGTAATAATGAAATTGGTACAGACAAAATATTCTAGTAACCAATTTGCTATTTTCTGTTGAATTTAAAATTTTAATTCAATTTACATTTGATTCACTAGTTGCAATAGTATTGAGATTTTAATGTCAATAAAGTACTATTTTTCTCCAATTATTATTTAGATCATTATAGATGCATAATTATTTTATGAAATGGTTTTACTGGAGCTGGTTTTTAGGGAAACTGACAATAGAGAGAATTTCCAGTAATATCTCTTCTGTTTATAGAGACATACTGTTTCTTCCACAGGAAAACTAGCCTCTGACTCTTTTAAACTTCATAGTTTCTAATGTTACACACTGAATGACATTATTAATTGATTATTATAACTTCTGCTTTCAAGAATAGTATTTTGTTTTGCTAAGGGGAGATAGAAACTTCTCTTAGAGGAAACGAATCTGTTTAAGAAACATTATGAACAGCAGAGGGCAGCCAATTTACTAAATGAATAAGACTTGTTAGCTGTGTAACTTTGACTCCTACCTTAAGAAAACATATAACAAATGGATATACCAAGTCCTGATTTATAGTAATGCATCTCTATGATAGAATATGGAAAAGGAAACAGAATATCTACCATCTTGCATCATACCTTAGAATGGCAGTTTTCCATTAATTATGTTTTTGTTGATTTAATATGTCAATTTATAGTTACAATGGGCAACTATCTAGAATGCATGCCAATAGAAATTAGCAGAGGAAACACCTCAAACAATGATAGCTGGTAATTATCAATAACTGTGGAATGCAATGAAAGGCACATGTTTGAGCAGAGTTGTGTTAAAGGAAGTGTTAGTGGCAGAACTAGAATTTTGTCTTTGCTGTGGTTAACCTATTGAACCTTTTAAGTCATGCAATAATTAAATGTTCTATGGAGGCACTGCTAAGGAACACGGAAGCCTCACAACCGTCAGTGACACACATACAGATGGTCAGTCAACAGATGGATGTACACACAAATCACTAATCTCAGTGATTTAACACTTTGCATGCGGAACATGGACATTCCTTTGAGTACAGCACTAATATTAACACTCAGAAACTCATTTAGGAAGTATGATTATGGTTCACTCTAATTGCTCAGAAAAGACAGAAGAGCAAAGATACTGATATGCATCTTTCCAACCTTGGTGTGATTTTTTTTTTTTTTTTTGGTTTCTTTTCATAAAAAAAAAAAACAAAACAAAACACCAGCAGACCTCCGTTTAAAGCTAACTTTGTGTCATCAGTGCAAGAGGATGTGTTTAAGAAAAACTACAACTATAAATCACATGTGATCCTTACTTTAAAGCTACCAAGGGTGAACAACTTTAAAAATGTTAGTGTTTTCTACAATTAAAAACATTCAATTGCTTTTGTGGTTATAGAAATTCCACTAAGTATTCTCAGGGAGGGCATATGCTTTCTGTACGTTGTTCTAACAGAAAGAAGTGCTGGTGCTGTTTCGGTTTTGAAAATTATGCTCATTCCATTTTAAGCTTTAATGACATCGACTACCATGTTTTATATTTATTGTGGTTTCACAATAAATGCTATATACATTATCAGTTGGGATAATTCTTAACGGTCACCAGATGAAACTCCTTAAATTTTGATAGTTTAAGTATTGACTGACAATCTTTATTGATAAAGAAGCTTAGGCTCACTAAGGGTTTAAATCGCATTTCAACTCGGCACAGTGTTTTCAATTATTATTTTCTTTTGCTTTTATCGTGTTCAGGTTTAGTTATTGTAGGGTAAGGTCACATTTTCATATTTTACTTTCTTTTTTTTTTTTTACTGTATCAAGCATACAGAGGTCCTAAACAAATGCTTTATTAATTTTTTAAATTTAACATTACTCACCTACAAACATATCCAATGTAACGGGATGTAAAGGTTTTAGTAATATAATCCCAGGAGAGCTTTTATGATTGTCTCATGGAAAAATTAAATTGTGGAAATACGGTTCTGATTTGCGGTTCGAGTCAGTTCAAGGCAAATTCCTGGTGACCGCTGCTAAGTACTTTTCCAGATCAAACATTAGGCCCAATTAATTAACATTTCTAAATTTACAGTCACATGAGTATTTATGAGCTTCAAAAAAATGCACTCACTTTTACTTGCCCTGTTAAAGAACAGAAACACATACGCCACTGATTCCTAAGGAAGATCTTTTTGCCAGGGTCTTGGGAGGACTTTTGTTCAAACAGTACTAACCCCCCTGCCTCCTCTGTATCCCAGGGAATCATGGGATTCGTGAGTCACTACTAATAGCAGTGTGTCAGATCCCTCCAAGGATGTTTTGAGACCCACTGGGCTTTTTGCACTAGAAATACATAGATTTCATGGATAAGCAACAGAACAAGGATTCAGTCCCTCACCAACTTTATCCGCTAACTGCAAGGGTGAAACCTGTGTTCATTCACTCACTTAGAAATTCCACGAATGCATATTCACTGAATACCTACTATAGGCCAGGCATTGTGCCAGGTGTTGGGATACAACTAGTGGACTAGTCCCGGCCCTCACCTTCAAGAAGCTCAAGATCTCATGAGGAACACAGTATGCCATGGGCACATAGCAGGGAGAGCCTCCAACCTAGTGCTGAGGAGTCAGGCACATTCCCTGGGGGAGGTGGGATTGTGCTGGGACCTGGAGGATGGGATGGAATTCTCCATGTGAAGGAAGAGGTGGTGGGGAGAGCTTTTCCTGGTGGGAAGGAGCAGGCTTTACAGAGATCCAGCAAGGCGGGAATTGAAAGTTCTCTGTGTAGCTGGATCCTAGTGAGGCAGGGAGGGTGGGAGGAGAGAGGAGGCTGGAGAGGTCAGCTGGAACCCAATCACAGGTCTTCTGTAAATTATGCTCAGGGTTTTAGATTTTGCTCGAAGGACAGTGAAGAGCCAGGGGCAAATTTTGAGCTGGAGGTTTTATAAAGATTTTCTAAAGATTGCCTCTGCTGTGGTGTGGAGACTAGACTGGAGAGGTAGGGAAATGAATTAGGTGGCTGTCACTGTAGCCCAGGCACGGACAATTGTGGGCCAGAAGAGAGGAGCGGCAGTGGCATTTCTCCTGGCAGGCAGACATTGAGTCCACTGGAGGAGAGGGCACAACCCAAGAGGACCCTTTGGAAAACTGGGCAGATGGAGAGGCCGTGTAAAGATTCCAAAGAGCAACACAGAATGACCTAGGTGCTGTGCATGGTTTTCAAAAATGAAAAATGAAAAGAGCAAAGGAATGCTCCCAAGCCGTCTTGGAGTCAAAAGACATGAGAATGCACGGATCAGACCTTGATAGCCCTCAGCGCTGGCCATTCGCTGTGATGCCACTCTCATTCAGCACGCGGCTCTTCAGTCTCTAGCTTGTATTTTCAAACACGTCAGAATCTTATGTAAACTGTATCAGTATGCAGCCAGTCTCCGCATCACCACTGCCCACTTGGCTCTTTTTGTTTTCTGATTTATAGCGGCAATTGAAATGAAGTCAGGACTAATTTTTTTAAAAAAGATAATGAACTAGTCCTACACTGCAAAAGCTGGCCAAAATGTTCCATACGGCCAGCTCAAACCATTTTGCTTAAGGATGGTCCTCTCCAAAATTGCTTAGGAGGGGTAAAAATGTTGGTTCTTTCCATTTCTCCATAAGATAGCCATTCTCATTTCCTTCTAAGTGTCTAAGTTCCTTCTACTTATCTTCTCCTGTGGCTGCAGAGACCTATCCACACTCCAATCTCTGTCACACTCATGGCTCCAGCTCTTCCTGTCTTACAACCAGTCACATCTGCTGGTCCTGTGTGGTAACTGCTTAGGGCCTAAGTTTCTGATAAAGTAAATCAAGTATACTTTATTATAAATTAGTCAATAAATAAACTAATTTATACTGGAATATCATCAAATAAGCGAATCTAATAACGACTACAACTTAAATGTGTTTCCTGCTCAGCTATGCCTGGAGTGGCTGTACAGCAGCGACCAAGTGCACCAGGCATGAGTATGCCTGGGCTCAACTCCTAGTTCTGGCTCCCACCGGCTATGTCTCCCTGGGGCAAGGCAAGCTAATGTGTGTTTCAGTCTCTTCATCTGTAACACGGAAATGCCACGTGTCTGCTTAATAGGACTGTTGGAAACTTTACATGAGATAAGGTATAAATTACTAATGACAGAGCCTGGCATAGAGTGAGTGCTCAATAATGATTTACAATGATTGTTATTGCTATTATTATTGCTATTGTAAAACAGAGTCTTTAAAGTCTTTTCTAACCCAAAGACAAGAGTAATGTGCGAATTTCAGTCCCAATGATAGGGTCAATGTATAAAGCCTAAATGGAGCAAAGGGAGCATTTTTTAGTTGTGTGTGTGTTTTAACCATATGAGAGGCTGTTTACTTTGCACAAACTCAGATCTACTCTTGCGTAGATATTAAATGATAGACCTGAAGTTCCTCAAGGTAGAGAGTGTGTCCTGTTCCCCGCTGTGCGCCTCACATAAAGCCTGGCATGTAGCTGCTGCTCAATCAGTTCTGCTGAATGACTAAATAACAGAAATATCCTGGTGGGAGAGCTTCTAAAACCAATCCTGTTTCCTGACACTACAGCTACCAAGGCATTCCAGTACATTTACCATGTTCATTATCCTAAGAGTATCATCAATTATTAGAAAGATCATTGAAGTTTTGTCACTTAATTTAAATCTGAGATGTATTATTTTGCTGTTTTCAATGTTATGCAATGGTGACATTGCGTTTCACTCAATTCTCATTCTGGAAATTTCAGAGTAGCATGATACTCAATCATAGAAACTAGTAAATGGGTTATAAGTTTGCAATGGTGCCTGCAAATCAGTGATGATTTTTTCTTTCAGTTTTTCTTTTGTAGTCCTGTTACTCTAAAAGATATGAGTTATTTAAAGAAAGGGTAAGAAGGCTTAGATAAATATCATGTATGAAGTATCCGATGATAAGGTTTTGAACATGCTTCTCCAGAACACAACCACAAATACAGGGTTTCAAAACCTAAATCAAGGACACTCAAGCTGGGTGTGGCAAGGCTAGGGTTTCCAATTAAACCACAGGGCTGGCCTTGGATTATATATGAGTGTGATTTCTTGGAGACTCTTGAAGGAGCTCCACAAAGAAAACTCTCTTTTTCCTGTTCACTGACACCTAAAATTCTTTTAGAGCAAAAATGAGAGTAAATTGCAATTGATTGCAAATGTTTTCCTAGAAGTAGATTTGGAAGGAGATGCAGAGGAACTGTGGAGTTTCAAAGAAAATCCTGAGGGCACTGATTTCTGAGGGGAAGCAAAGGACATGCAAGGGAGTATTGGGGAATCAAAACCAAAGGCCAAGGGAGGACCTATGTGTGAACCTGCGCTTCGAGGAGGGAAGTGGTTCTTCTTAAGTGTATAGATATTTTTGTTTGCATATAATCAAATAATTGGAAAAAATCCTGCAAAGTGAAATATAATCTTGATCCATTAGAATGACAATCAATCAGGAAGCTTGAGGCTTGGTAACCTGAGGAGGGATTTAATAAGAAGCAATTAAAACAACTTGTTATAAAAAGGGCATTTGGAAAATTTCCCCTTCATCCAAAGAAATATTAAAAAGCCAATATGGAAAACAAGGGATAGAACTGCCTGGGTTCATGTGTATTGGGGAGATTAATTAACGATTTTTCTCATTAGCAAGCTATGACAGCAATTAAGCATTGCATTTATGAATGTTTTTTAAAAGTTAAACTCTGGTTAATGATTAGGCACAGTTATAGTTACATGCAAATGAATCTTGCATATAAATATATATATGTGTGTGTGTATACACATGTGTATATATATGTATATACACCTACGTGTGTGTATATCTATAAATACACACACATACACATACACACATAATTGGTCAGTAAAGACAATATATTAGAACGTGTATCTTTCATTTCTGAGATGAGATGTACAAATCATGATACGAAATAAACATGATTTCTAAGTAATTACCTTTGTGACAAAAATTGCTAATGGATCTGAAATTCAGGTTTATTTGGGAACCCTGGGAGCCTAGCGAGCTGGCATATTCTGTTTAATGACAAGTGCTTACTGGTCTTTCATGCTGCAGAATTGATGACTTGCCAGGTTCGTATTCAAAAATACTCCTTGGCTCAGACCGAAATTTTCTTGTGTCCACTTTTCTGTCGGGAGGATCCCAGTCATGCCTAGAAATAAACAACAAATCACACATTAAAATAATCCTTTTTGCTTAAAGCAATTGTATAAAACCAGTTATCTGTTTTCGAAGTTACTTTTAGTATAGTTTTAAAAAAATCTCTCAGGATAAGAAGTTAATCTGTGAAAAATACCACATTTCCCTGCGCTGGCTCAAAAAGTCACATGAGGTGTTTGTAGACGCGCAAAGAGTGACCAGTGAGTGAGCCCCTGGGTCCCTACTGGAAGCTATGCATGTTTCTGCTTAAAATAGGTGGCAGTATGCTCTGCTGAACTATGTGCGTTTAACCCACCACTTTGTGACCTTTGTGATCCTTGATCCAAAGTGACAAGGAGTAATGCACACACCATGTTTGATCTTATTTCTTGAAGTGGGACCATCGCTTGGGAAGAGTACAGAAGTGTCATGTGGGTTGACGTGTACCAGAGCAGGCAGTGTGGTACAGGAGGTCGTCTTTTGGTGTGAGCCTTGAAAAACCAGAGTCAAACATCTTACTCATGGGAACCAGCACTTTTCCCCCAACGAATATCTTCCAAGAGGCTGTCAGAAGACTTAAGAAGGAAAGCTTCAAAAAAGGGCTTTACAGAATTAAGCTTTTCTAGGCTGCTGAGCAAAAGAAAAAGGCTCTTTTGGGTTTTTTTTGTTTTGTTTTGTTTTCGAGACAGAGTTTTCCTCCGTGGCCCAGGCTGGAGTGCAGTGGTATGATCACAGTTCACTGCAGTCTCAAACTCCCGGGCTCAAGCCATCCTCTCTCCTCAGCCTCCCAGGGGCCATGGTTTTTAGGAGGAAGGATTTTCTGACTATAGATGGGGGTAATTCTGATTCCATGGAATGGAATGAAATTCTTCCTCCATGGCCCATTGGAAATAGAAACGCTCTAATGGACAGAATTAGGGGCAAGTCCTAGCTTTCTACTAAATTCATGAGTGATATGAAGCAAGACCCCTTACACTTTCTCAGTCTTCACTTTTTTCCATTTGTGTAAAATGCAGATAGCAATAATGTGTTGTTCTTCCTTGCAGAGAAGTTTTGAGCATTACATGAGATAATACGTATGAAAGCTATATGGAATTTTTTAGGAGGTTATCATATGTTTTAGTGAGATATTTAACTTTAACAAAACATACAGGATGGGTAATACCTTTAAATCAAAATGTTAATTTTGGTTATTTTTTGATGACAAAGATAACAATCTGTCTAGAAAACAAACAGTCTAGAAAACTGTTTCTCAATTTTAAGGCCTCACATAATTCATCCTGAGGAGATCGGTACTAAAATGAGAATCCCTTCACACATGAGGTGTGTGTTTTGGTGGGATATGCTGTACCCTATATGATCATCAATTACTCTATTATAACACTTTTATTTTTTTTTTTAGTGAAGATGGGATTTCCCCCTGTTGACCAGGCCAGTCTCAAACCTCCGGCCTCAGGCAACCCACACACCATGGCCTCCCAAAATGCTGGGACTGGCAGGGTGCAGTGGCTTACGCCTGTAATCCCAGCACTTTGGGAGACTGAGGTGAGTGGATCACGAGGTCAGGAGTTAAGACCAGCCTGGCCAAGATGGTGAAACCCTGTACAAAAATTATCTGGGTGTGGTGGTGGGTGCCTGTAATTCCAGCTACTCAGGAGGCTGAGGCAGAGAATTGCTTGAGCCCGGGAGTCGGAGGTTGCAGTAAGCTGAGATCGCACCACTGCACTCCAGCCTGGGTAAGAGAGTGAGACTCCATTTCAAAAAAAAAAAAGTGCTGGGACTACAGGCGTGAGCCACCACACCTGGCCTGATCATCAGTCACTCTTAATGGTACCATAGGGTGTTGAATACAATTTTTCTGGAATGGGTATGATAATGCTTCATAACCAGCATTAATAAGAAATAATTTTTATATTCTTGTTTATTAATTGCTAGGATAGCATAGGCCTTGGGTTTAATCAGAGCTGAGCTTGGACTCTGGCTTGGACACACTATAGCTGTATGAGCTGAATAAGTTCCTTCCATCTTCTAAACTGCAGTTTCTTCCTCTCTAAAATAGATCGTATCTCACTGGGTTGTTCTCAGAATCAAATGATATGACACAGAAAAAGCGCTTAGCCTAGTGCTTGGCTTGTCATGAGCGCTCAATAAAGGTTATCTATAAGTAGAAGTATTAGTCATAATCCCAGTAAAAATAACACAATAAAATGTGTTTACAAATTTTATTTTCATGTGGATAGTTTGTATAAAAATATTTCAGTGGAGAAATGAAAACTCGTAATGAAACACTGGTAGAAACAAGTCACAGACACTTATTAACTAATGCCTCATTATGATTTATGAATAACTTTCCCTGCTTTCAAAAATGTCTCTTATTAATAGACCTGGGGAAACAGAAAATTAACTGCATAGCCTGTAACCTGGTATACCAAAGGAAGTCCATGTCCATTATTTCTATTTACTTGTCTCTTATATGTATGTATTGATCGGAAAGCAGAAAATGTGCCCATATTACTTCAAGTCTAATTTAGGGCACTCCAGCATCATGAAACGAGACAGTGAAAACATTTGCTACAGCCCCAGCAGAGGTCAATATGGTACACGTATGGACCAGCAAGATCATACATACACTGTCTCTGTGACGTGCGCACTGATTCTTCTGCTGAATGCCATGTAGCCTTGTTTTTATCCTAAGCTAAACACAGACCACCCTGGGGGGGGGAAAGCCTTACTTTTCTGTTGAAGACCGATCTCTTGGTCGAAGTGGTGGGACTGGAGGTGGAACATGTGGGGGAGGCACTGGGGAGGACACATCCTTAAAGGCATTAGTGCTGTTGTCGGAGTGGCTTTTGGAAAGAGGTCTGTAGGTTTGGGTCTTTGCAGCAGGGTGTGACTGAGCACTGTAGGGTGGGTTGTACAGACCTATCATGACAAAAAACAAAAGTAGACAAAAAGCAGAAGCAAATAACCTCTTAAAAAGGAATTAAATTATGTGTCCCCCTCGAAATAGCCAATAATTGCATAGAAATTATTATCAATAAGCATATTCATCATGCATACATTAGAAGATAGGTTTTTAAATTTATTAATATTAATTTACTAATTTCCATTAATTTATTAATTACAAATTTATTCTGTACATAAGCCCTGATTACAGTAAATCTTTGTCAATTATTTCAGAACTAGTAATAATTCAGACTGGTACTGGGAATAAACTGATAAGTACTCAGCAAATTTTCTCTTCAATTGTATACACTAAGAAAATAGTTAAGCAGCTGCTGAAGGGGAGGGGAGCAGTGCAAACCTCAGAACCTGGTCTAAAGAAAGAAGAAAAAAAATAGTTGTGCACCTGTCCTGAGCCTGTGGCTGGGCAGGGAGAGAAGGCCTGGGCAGAATCCCCTGAGGCAACATTCGGAGAAAGTGATGAAGGGAAAAGCATTTCTCAGGGGTCCTTCCCTCCAGCCTGCAGATCCCTGCAGGAGATACCCATGCTCGCCAATTCAAGTGGCAATGCCTGGAACTGAAGTCATTCCATTATGACCACTGGCAATTCTGAGTCAGAAAAGTGGCCCCGCCAAGGGGGATTTTTAAAATCTTTCAATGAATGGTTGCATTTTGGAGCTAAAAGCAGGAACAAGGTCACCGAATACTTTGTTTGACTTGTTTTTGGTGAAGTGTATCTGAAAGATCTTACACAATTGGAATCATTCTCTTTGCTGATAAAAGATCTTTATCTTATTTTGTACCGTGGGTTACAGTGTGTCCTTTCAGCCTGTCCTTCACACTTTGGTTAAACATTCCTGAAGCTGAGAATAAACAACAGTGGGAATGAATGAGATAAACCAGTATTAGTTCTCATTTCCATGAGAAAAGTCAATCCTTTTGTTACGCATGCTCTGAGAAAGGAAAAGAAGTCATCCTCCTAATATATGAACTGAAAACATGTGCTCAAACAGAAGGGTAAAAAAGGTGGTTGTGTGGTTCTTCCAGACATTGCTGAGCATAAAATAGACATTGCAAGCAAGGAAAGCCATCCTACCTGCATTGTATGTATAAGGAGTATTATACATGTCTGTGTCATCATCTAGAAAATGAAACATAAACATTATGGTAATACAGATTGCCACCAAAGCATAATGAGACAGCAGAACTTCAGTGAAACAACAGAAATTTGTTAGAAAAGCAATGTATTTTTCCTAGTTCATAATGCCATTTTTTTTTTTGAGACAGGGTCTTCCTCTGTCATCCAGTCTGGAGTGCAGTGGTGTGATCATTGCTTACTGCAGCCTCCAAACCTCCAATCCCTGGGCTCAAACCATTCTCCCACTTAAGCCTCCTGAGTAGCTGGGATTACAGGTACGTGCCACCACAGGCCTCTGCAAACTGCCCTTTTTTGCCTGTAACATATTCATCTTGCTGCCCTCCTCATGGCATGCAGAGTCAGGCCCTTGTCCTCGCTTCCCCAGAACCCTCTCTGCTCTGCATCGCGAATTTCCTTTACCAAGTGCTTTAGTGCTCTCCTGTCTACAGAGCAGGCTCAAGCAGACCTGCTCAGACTCACTCTCTTGATGAGAGCAGACAGGGGTGGGCAGAGGAACAATGTGCCTGTTTACCAGGCAACACACCAATTTAGACTGTGGACAGGGGAGGATGGAGGCTGAGGCCAGAGTGCCTGGTTGTCCTCCATGGGGAGGCTCCTTGGCAGCTCAGGTGGTAGGCAGAGGCACAGGGATCTGTCACTGGAGGGGTGATAGAAAGAATAGGACGCATGCTGAAAAGAAAGAGGACGTGGAGTTTGCTGGGGTCTTGACATTGTATATGAATCAAACCTATACAAAAGATGAGTGTACCCCTTTCAACCCACTAGGACCTGATCAGAAAGCAGAGCAGCAAACATACCCGGCTTGTGCACCATGTGAATTTGCTTAAACATCGTCTTGTACCAGTCCTTTGGTCGGTCGACTGTCTGTAATGAACAGAGCGTCCAATGGTTACAAACTGGCTTCTGATCAACATGGCGCCTCAGTGTTTTCATTTCTCTATTTTATCTTCTTAATAACAGAGTCCCATTCTGTGATAAAATGTTCTGACTCTTTACTATGGCTTTGTGACAATTTCAGCAATTTATTTAGTTATGTGTGCAGTTTGTAAATACATTACCTTGTGTTTGAATTTAGGCTGAATTGGAACTTCAGATGCAATAGTTTTATTTTTTCAAATTATAGCTGTGCCCAGCACTAGAGAGTTGATATTTGCACCAATATATTTATATAAAGTTCATTTAATAAAAGTTGTTGTTGTAATAAATTGCTTAACTCCTTTTGGTAGATAATGATCATTATCCTTAGATGCTTTTTATTGAATGCTCTGTCAAGACGGTGTTTTCAGAATTAACTGGGGAATATTTTTGACTCAAATTGTATTCTGATCAGCTTGGCTCTAGAGAAATAAATTTGCTATTTACTAGTCTAAGTTACTGAAATAGAGAATGTAGTAGGCATCCTAGGGTCCTAGAGAAAATTTAAGAATGTAGATATTGCTTCAAAAATTTTAATATGATAATAAAGTATATACAACATTGGCTCTGCTAAAGTTGTAAGTTCCTTGAGAGTAGAAGTCCTCCTGGATCCAGGCTTCGGACTTGAGGGGAGCAGTAAGTTATAGTGGAAAGATGAAATTAATGTAGAATCTTGAACCAAGATTCGAATCTTGGTTCCTTAAATTGCTGCTTAATACAGCCTAGCAATACGAATTTGGGCAAGTCATGTCAACTTTCCTGAGCTTCAGTTTTCTCCTCTCTAATATGACATAATTATATCTAAGTCCTAGGATTGTTATGGAAATTGAATGAGATGATGTCTACATAAGGCCTAGAACAATGCCTAGAATATAATAACTACTCAATAATAACACTAGGGAACCACAAATATTTGTAGAATGAAATAATGAATGAAGATAGCCTCTTGGATGGAACTCTGCCTTTCTGTTACACCCGTAAAAGTAGACACGTGCTTTTATAATCATACTCACAGATTTTGCTTGGTAAGATCTTACCCCAACTCTCTTAGTGCTATCTGGGCAACAAGCTTCACCATTCTGCTTATAGTAACTAAATATACCAGACTTTCCAAGACAGCTCTCGTGACTTAAAAAGTTCCGTTAGGACTGATACAAAAGTATTCTTATACTTATTAGACTGAGCTTTGGTTTGGATTTTCTTGCCTGATCTTTTTTTTCCCCCAGAAATGTGGTCACTGCATTTTTCATCTGGGCATTATGGGTTTTGTGCTATATCTAAATTTATTTTGACCTCTGGGAGTATATTATTCTGAAAATCACCCCAAATACAGATTAACATTAAGGGCCCCTTGACTTTGTTGTGAGTCAGCTCTTCATTCTGGGCTCTTTCTCCATGGCATAGTTGAGGTTATTGGTGGAATATTCAGTCAAAGGATGGGAAATGGTGGAAGGGATTGCAGTGATGAAGCAAGAATCTATTATTTGCTGGCTCAAAGTTGCTAAACATGTATCTTTGAAGAAAGTTTATTTTTATAAAGGACTGATTTCTCTTTCATTAAACCTCATTTCTTTTACGGTACTAAAGCAACAGAAAATACAACGTAACATTGTGCAAAAATGTTTTCCTGGACAAGGAAAACAAGGCAACAAGGAAGGGTATGAAGTGAGTTCTATCACTGTATATGGCAATGCATCTTGACAGACAGGTTTTTTTTCTTCACTTGCTGGAGGGCCTGTATCAGGTAGAATCTCACAGTGATGCCATCTGCTAGCTTTATATGGTGAGCACAGAGAGGCCAGAAAATGCCCCGTTGGCAAAGGAAATATGAAGCTGGTAAAATAAAATATTAAAACTCTGTGTCCCTTTCTGAAAGAAGTACTCTCAGCATTTAAAGTTCCTTTTGTAAATTTTGTAAATGCCATCATAGAGATTGCTATGCCTAAGGTTCAGAATAAGAAAACAGTCTACTCAAATTTCAGGAAGTTTACTTTTGTATGTAAAATCACTTTGCATGAAAAACAGCTACTAGCAATTCACTATGCAGTTTTTTCTACAACCTTGACTGAATAGACCTGAAGTTTTACATTCCTACAGTTTTCCAAACATCGGAACTCTACATCAATTTAACATGCAGAGATTTCAAAAAAGAAAAAAAAGACATATTTTCTACATAGCAGTATATAGTGACTCTGTTCTATTTTTTTCTCCTTTTCAGTTTTGAAAATACTCAATCAAGTGTTACATTGGAAGTAGAAGAAAAGAATCTTGTATTTCACTTAACTAGCTGGCCTTAATGGCACAATCTCATGGGAGCTGAGCCCTGGCGATTTCTGTTGTTTTGAAGAACAGCAGTAAAAGGTTCACATAGATGTCCTAGGTCACATGAGAGAGGGCAATCTGGAGGGCTGCTTGCCTTCGTTAAAATAGCTCAAAAGTACTGTTTGTTGACTCCTGGCTTTCTAGAGTTTCTGGATGACTTTACAAAATTCTGTTTCCTCAGCATAGGCTGGCTGTCTAAAATGATCCTACAGCATGGTACAATGCGACAGTACCACCTTTCGCAAATACACTGAATCTGATCATCACTACTTTCTGCACACATGAGAAAGAAAAACAACCTTGGAGAGTCTTGGCCTGCTGTGGCTCAGAGACAGCCTGACTTGACATTTATAATCACAGCTAAACAAGGGGATGTGCTCGGGAGGGCTGTATAGTCAGTGTAAGACGAGAGTCCTCATAGACCTGTACCTTCTTTGTCAAGTTTTAAAGGTCTAAGTAAGAGGACAATTATGCATAAAAATTACAGTTCCTTATAAGGAACTTCTGCATTGGTTATATTGTGTTTTCTATTTTATAGAAGGGAAACTGGTATTAAATGTGTAGTGTGTTGGCTTATGCATACCTAGATGTGCTTTTGATTTGGCAGTGGATAAACATTTAAAAAATTTTAAGATGATTTAATTTTCATCAACCATCTCTAGCATCTCAGTTTTTCCTTTTGAAACTAACCAAACAAAGTCTGGTTAGTTAAGGAAATTATGTCTTATAATAGATAAAAACGTGGACCAGGCTTGCATGCTCATTAGGTATCATTTACTGACTTAAAAACATACTCAGTTATCTTTGATAAAATCCTCTCAGACAGAATCTACAAGTACATAGAATCAGGGCTTCTTAGTTTTGTCTATACTATGCCTCAAGTGTCAATTACACAAAACCAATGACACCGTATCTGTCTGACTGTCTATCTCTACATAATTAGAAGAAAGTTTCAAATTTAACCATTTTGAGTCAGAAATCTTACAAGGAAAATGAACAAGAAAACGTATAACCAGAAACATGTAATCATCACAAAATGAAGAATATTGGTCATAATCCCTGAACTTTTGTTTGGCACATAAAATATGGCAATTGTCAGTTTCAAGACAGATTGTTAGAGCATCATAATTAGTCACATTCCCTCAATCTAATGAGTCTAAAACCCCAGTAACTGCTGTACAGATTTACTTTTTGGCTTCCAGTTGTAATACAGATGCTGAGAAGAATCCATTTTAAACTCTTCTGTCTGTATATAAAACACATAATCCCCATATAAAAATGTAAAGTCAAGGAGAGAAGAAAATCCCCACACTTTATCGTTAGTTCTTTTTGACTGTTTCCAATCTTACCACGGCTTTTTTTTTTTTTCCTGATCTCTTTCCTGTTCTTTGCCTCTATCCCTTATTGTCGTGGCTGCCCAGGTCTGCATTCCAGGGGAGCAGCTCTTGGCCACACCCCAGCTTTGCACGGGTTTTGCTTCAAAGTACATGCAGCCGTGCTCCCTCCCCGCGGGGCCCCCAGCTTCACCTGCAAAGGTGTTGTTGCTCTCATCCTGTCCCCGGCTTCCTTCTCTCGGCTGGCACAAGCCTTCTCTTCCAGTGGACTTGGTCAGCCAGCTGCTGCCTGCCCAGGTTCTCAGAAGCTGCCTCTGCTACTGCTGCGTTTTGCCGGAAGGGGCTGCCCAGATACACTGAGCAATGCTTTGGCAGAGTTTTAAAACTTAAAAAAAAACCCAAACACTTTCACTTATCATCCCAGGAGAGCTCTCAGCAGGCACGGCTGAAGAGGGACACTAAAATGTGTATTTTTCTTCAGACAGCTTTTCCTTTCCATGACATTAACTCTCTTCACTCCAATCATCTCACCTCCCAACTCCCAAATCACAGCTCCCAATCCCCCGGTGTTAACACACATCCATTTCAAGAAACGAATACATCACTGGTTTATTTGCAATGCACGTGGGAATTCAATGCAGCCAAAGAATTTTCACTGTCTCATTCCTTCTCTTTTGTCTCTATTGCCCTAAGCCTCCTTGGTAAAAGGTAAAAGAAAAACAAACAAGCAAACTAAACCACACAACATAGTTTTATCATTTAACAAAATCGCAATGTTCAGGATGTTTCATTCAAATAGAAAAACAGATTGTGTCATTCTCTCCCATCGACAGCTTTCTTTCTCTGCCACACACAGCCTAACATTCATGAGAACTCGGATGGCACAGAGGGCAATCCTCATTATATAAGACCCTAGGAATGCGCAAAGCCATGGACAATCCGTCCTTTGTGGAGTCTGTGCCCAGCCCCAGACAGACGCACACGCTGGCATTTCCTACCGTTCTAATTGCTGTGGGGATTCCGGATTCATCCACGGGCCCGATCCCTGGGTAATGCGGGGCTTTGATGACTGTGACTCTCTTCTCTTCCTCAGAGGATCGGTACAGGGGGATAGAGCTGCTGGTGGTGCCATCCAGAGAGTGCGCATGCTGGGGATACGTCCCTGTGGAATCTGTACAGAAAATTTGGTAACATGGAATGTATTCATTGCACAGGGAAGCATCAATTCATGGTGTTTTGTATATTTATGCCAACTGCAACACAGAGTCCATATTGCCATCACTATCCCTTTTAACTCATTTTCTTTCCATTGGAGCTGGTGGAGACTGTGTAGGTGTGTGGGGAACAGACCTATACCGGCAAGGGCCTCACCGTTCCATGAAGGAGGCTGGGGGCAGAAGGGCATTTGTTACATGATCGTCTGGAAGCCTCTGAGTTAGGAAGTGCTCTACATGCATTATCTCTTCTTATCCTTCCAGTAATCTTTGAGGGAGGGCAGGAGAGGGGGAGCAAGAACCAGTTTTATAGATGAGGGGCAGGAGCTGAGACAAGTTTAGTAATTTCCCTCAGGTCATCATTTACATTAATATTATTCTTGTGATACTGCTAACTACTATTATTTACAAGTTTTGAAATGTATTTCTAGACAAAGATATAACTGCTGAGTCAGTAACAGTGATTTCCTAAAAATGAAGCAAAACCAAAAATCACCTAAAAAAATCTTCACATCCAAGCCTATGGTTATGAAAGCTTATGAGTAAATAAATGCTTTAAAATTATTAGTACGATTTCCTATGTGCGTTTTTACCTTAAAATATAAAAAACCATGACTTTTTACTTTTTGACGACAAAAACTGCCTTAAGGATATAATTTAGATGAGGCTTATCAAGTTCTTCATGGTTTTTAGTAACTTCTAGAATACTTTCAGAAGCAACAGAGTACAGACATGCAGTATATAGTCCATTTACTCCTAGTTCACAGATATTTTTAAAAATCAACATTATTACCATTCCTCTGGTACAATTAATAATATGCCTTTCTATTTTTCTGCAATTAAATTGAAAATGTTGGTGACAGAGAATGACACTTTGTATTTACTCCTTATGTCATGGTTTGTCAGGACTGCCACTCAGAAAGTCCTTTAAGGTGGAAATGAAAAGAATTCTCATGTTTCAGGGTGGGACTCATTGATACCATTATGTGTATATGATATATATAATATATAAATATATTTTTCATGAAAAATGTGTATAAAATATCATAAGTAAGCTTTTTTTTTTTTTTTTTTTTTTTTTTTGAGACGGAGTCTCGTTCTGTTGCCCAGGCTGGAGTGCAGTGGCGTGGTCTTATCCTCCACCTCCTGGGTTCAAGCAATTCTCCTGCCTCAGCCTCCTGAGTAGCTGGGACTACAGGCACCCGCCACCAAGCCTGGGTAATTTTTTGTATTTTTAGTAGAGAAGGGGTTTCACCATGTTAGCCAGGATGGTCTCGATCTCCTGACCTCGTGATCCACCCGCCTCGGCCTCCCGAAGTGCTGGGATTACAGGCGTGAGTCACAGCACCCGACCATAAGTAAGCTTTTTAAGAAATTTTAACTCATCAATATAAGGGTAATTACAATTCAGATCTCTCTAAGGTAAAATCCACTGTAACATTTGTAACTGCTATTACTATGATTATGACTATTTTCAATTTAGTTTGTGTCAGAAAGGTATTTTTAATACATTTTTTGATGAAGAATGGGTGAGGCCAGTTATAAAACTGCTTTATGCGCAGTTTATGTGCTGGACGGTGACATAAAATGTTCCCGAAGAAACGAACAGCATCATAGCCTTTCAATACTGAGTCAGTGCTGGGGAAGGAGGTGTGTTGTCTGCAGTCAACGAAGACACAGTGGTTCAAGTCCCGGGTTGTAGCTTCTTTCCGCCTGTTAATGGCCCCTTGAATGTGAAAGTAACATTCAAGCTAGTCCTTATGAAGACACAATGAGACATGTGACACTAATTGACTTTCTATTTAATTCCAAAAAGGACTTGAGTGAGCCGCCATGATACTAGTATTTTTATCAGCAGCAACTGTTTTTTGAACACCAGCACGTGCAAAGTCCTACTCTAAGCAAGGAGAATCAAGTCTGCCTTCACATCTGATCCATTGCATTCTATGAACCCATACCTTATGCAATAGAAGTTAGCCCTTTATTTTATTATTCTCATATATAGTCTACTAGCTGTCATCTTAGCAATCTTTTGTCCTAAACTAAATACAAAATTCATCTAGGGCCAGGTAGATGTACATATCCCCCGAGACCTATCACAGCACTGGCCAGCTGGAATTTGTTCAATGTTTACATGTGGAATGTCTTTCCACGTAGAATGTTTTATATGTAAAAACTCTACTTATCAATATGTTCTAAAATCAAAGCCTATCTACATTCAAGTATTTATATTTTTTGTTGGATGGGGATGGGGACAAAACTGCATTCACTAAGACAGGCAATGAGACAGAGTCAGACTGTGTTAATAATTATTTGGGAAAAAGCTATGGCTAGAATAAATTGTCAAGTTTTACTTCATATGTGTGTAAATGCATAGTTCCATTTTAAACAATCTAGATATGATGGACTTCCATTATAATACTACACTATGGGCTGATTGCTAAGGGCAAAATGTCGGCAAAAGCAAGTTTGACTTTCTTAACTCTAAAAGGACATCATTGTAGGATTCACAGATGATCCTCAGGCATAGCCTCGGTGAAGGCACAGATATATTTAGACTTTAATAAGCCCCATGGCTACCTTTAAAGTTTTACAGTTAGAGAGCTTTGGTTGACCTCAGAAGTTGAGTTCCATCATGCGTATGCTGGATGCTGACATAAAATGTCCCTGAATAAACAAACAACATCATAGCCTTTTAATACTGAGTCAGTGCTGGGGAAGGAGGTGTGTTGTCGGCTGTCAAAGAAGACACAGTGGTTCAAGTCCCAGATTTTAGTTTCTTTCCTCCGTTGCTGGCCCCTGTGGCCAGAGGACCAGGCCTCTCCTTTTCGGGGAGGTGCAGAATGGTCCTGCGGTCCTGAGAACTGCCCTCTGCTCCCTGCTGTCCTAGAAGCTTCCTAGTAGGTCGACCTCATGGAAACTTGTTCAGCCTGAATTCCTATGATAGTTCAATTTCATATTGCTTTTTGATATTTTAGGTTTTTAAGTTACATTTTTACAAACTAAGAAATATTTATGGGCTGGGCATGGTGGCTCATGCCTGTAATCCCAGAACTTTGGGATTAATCCCAGCACAAGGCAGGTGGACCACCTGAGGTCAGGAGTTTGAGACCAGCCTGGCCAACATGGTGAAACGCTGTCTCTACTAAAAATACAAAAATTAGCTGGGTGTGGTGGCGGGTGCCTGTAATCCCAGCTACTCGGGAAGCTGAGGTAGGAGAATCACTTGAACACAGGGGGCAGAGGTTGCAGTGAGCGGAGATCGCGCCATCACACTCCAGCCTGGGCAACAGAGCAAGACTCTGTCTCAAAAAAAAAAAAAAAGTATTTATCACATTATTTTCTGAACTATCCTAATATATTTTACCATGTAAGAGCATTTCTATCACTGTATAGCACAGCTTCTTTCTCAGGAGGCCACAGAGAGTCCATGAGCCCCATGAAATTACCTACTTACAAGTTTTTATGAATGTCCGTATGTCCATTTGTTTTCTGGAGGAGAGCTCTGTCTTTTACTGAATTCCTAGTCCTCAGAGGGTTAAGAACGATTGCTCTATACAATGACTGAACCTTCATTTAAGGGAACTCTTAAGTTTCTCTTGCGTGGCTTCCCGCTACCATATCCCTGACTGCAGGTCTCCCAGCCTTGGTTTGAACGGTGGTTTCCTCCTTTGTGAGCCAGTAGATGACTGTGTCACTGCTTTGCAGGACAGCCTGTCCTCCTATTACACTGTTTCAACTGTCAAACGATTCTCCCTTATATAGACCCCAGGAAATAGTCCACAGTGGACACGGTGGAAACTCTTCCAAAGATGAACAAGCTGCCCTAGTGGAAAAGCCTGCATTCATGTCCTCCAGTGGCACAAACCCCCTTACCCTAAGTAACCATCTTCTTTTTCTTTCTGCTCCACCACCCCAAACATTTAAGTGCCCACTCCAGGCTCAGGTGGAGTCATTGTCTTGGAAGAGCATGGTGCCCATTTTCTCCCATGTTGGGTCCTCTGCCCCAGTTTCTCCCTGGGGATAGGGTCATGAAACAGTGGAGTGCTGAGCACCCCCTGCCTCACCTTGATGCCGCATATTTTTCTCCTGTGGTTGTACTTGCCATATTGAGGTTGCCACGGAAATCAGGGTGAGCAAATTACTTACCAAGGGACGTGCCGTGCTGCATGACGATGCTGGAGTTGAGTGAGGCTGGGAGAGAATATGCCGAGGGGGAAAACGGCCTCTGATAGTAACTCATGGGACTCACGGCACCTCCAGAGTTTCCATTCACTGTTATCTGGCTCTGGGAAAAGTGCAAAGCCATCGAGTTAAATTAGCACATAGTTCCCTGCAGACATCATTCCATCAGGCGATAATAAAAGACTTCCAATCACATGGCAGTAATCAGCTGCCAAGCTCTTATTTATTTTGAAAACTGAGGTCAGAGGACATGGTATGTTCTTTGCCTTCTCTCTCGTCCCTTATTTCTGAAAATCACTCTCTTGTGTATCTGAGGACCCAGGGAGTGGTTAGGAAGAATGAAAGTGGCTGACTAGCGGGCATGCCACTCTGCCAACAGAGGTGCCAAATGGTATCAGTAGGAGTCAGTAGCAAGTCAACGTGGAGGACAACTTTGCTCTGACAGTCAGAACATCAGCGGTCAGAATACTGTCGTGCTGCTCCGCATGCAGCATTGACATGGATGTCCTTTGACATGAGGCAAGGGATTGGTTCTCAGACCTAGTCAAGGATATCTTCTAGTGAATCAATGTTTCCAGACCCAGGAGAATAACATAAGGAATCCAGTTGTTTGGATGTATATATCATGAAGCAACCTATTCTAGAAGGATCAAATATCTGGTAAAGGATCAGAAAGGCATGTTCAACCACTGGCTTCTCCCTACTTCAGCCTCACTGAGCACTTCATCAATCTCTGTTTGATTTCTTAATTATTCATTGTTTTGATTGTTTCATATCCGAGTATTTTATAACCCCAATGGTATCTCAAGCTTCTTGTTGAAGATGGTCATATACATGCTTCTTTAATATTTTATATAACATGCAGCCTAGTGCTGATGACAGAGTAGATGTTCAACAGGTATCTATTCTGATGGAACTGAATCGGCTTAGTTCACAGATATCGAGCTCAGGACTATCAAGCATGCCTGTCTACCCACAGCACGGTACTGACCATTACAGGGCGCACACAATGCATGCATAGAAGATCAAACATTAGTAAGAACGTTTAGTTAAAATTATAACTAAATACACACAACACACATAGGCACACAGATAAAGAACCATAATTTGTGAATCTTTTCTACTTATTTTAAAACAAAACAAACTTCTATTACACAGGCTTGAAACAGATATAGTAACTGCATATTTCTCTGATTTCACTTTAAAGCAGATAGGTTTTCAAATGACTTAGAATAAGTCTAATTTCATTACTGTATAGCCACACCACTTATGTCCCCAAATCAATAAACATTTCATTACAAGCCTTACACTTATTGATTAAGTAATTCTCTAAGCTGTTAGAAAAATTACTATCATAACCAGCCACATCTTGAGGACCTGCTCCCTGGAGAAAGCTGGACGTTCAGATAAGTGTGAGGCACAGGCCTACCCAAATCTTCAGAGCCTTTATGTACCTCTGATGAATGATTTGAGAACATTTTCACTTCCTTGCCCAAGTTAAGTTTGGTGGATCTTTGTCAATATCATTGTAATAGTATTATAACATGTTATAATCAATGTTAAAAACCAAAGAATCCTTATTAAAAACCGTCAGGTTAACTATGTTACTAAACTTACAAACTTGCTCTGAATCCTATTTTGATGGTTTCAATAATATTGACTAGGGGTTAAAAAAGTAAACACTGAGAGTATATGTATTCTTTTATTGTGTTAAACCAATCAGGATTTTACGAATACAATAGTATCATTAGCATTTTAGAAAATACTGTATTGTTATAGTGAATTCCTTATTAGGAAAAACATGTCACGAATAATTTATTTGCAATTTTAAACTGATAATTGCAATTAATTTCTCTCACAAGTAGCTCTGCTTGTGCCCACAAGACTGTATATAAGACAGTCTCCTGTAAAGTCTTAAAAGCAGAAAATTGAACAGGTTAGTTGGTAGACTGATACCCTCTCACTGCCTTATATTTTTGGTTAAAGGTCCTTGTAAAGTTTTAAAAGCTAAGAACAATTTGAAGCACAGTAAGGCATGGGAGGAACCCACACCTGCGGTGCTCCTGGCACCTGTGGTTGGGCTAGTCCCGTGCGGCAGGGAGGGACTCGCTAGGGGGTTAGGCCTGGAAAACGAGGCTCCCTCTGTAGCCAGTCTCTGAATGGAACATTTGAATGCAAAGTGTTAGACCCAGCCACTGGGGGAGTACTAAATCCTATTACCAAAAAAAGCATCTTTTACTTTTTGTAAATTGCAGTGTCTTAAAAAACATATGGCTTATTATAACATTTCTCTGAGCATAAAATGCAGATTTATGAGCTTGATAGAACATAAAACTATGCAGCACAAATAAAATTTTGTCTATGACAGTGCTTGTTTGGAACTTCATTATAATATCAATTTTAAAAAATCCATTTTTTTTTTTTTTTTGCGTGAAGCTATGTGCCTCTTAAATGAAAGCCATTACTTAGACATTATATGCAATACAGAATCTGGGCCAAAAATTTTTGAAACATTTTAGCCATTCACAGATCATTTATTAGGGATTGCTTATCACATAGATATATTTAAATAATATATGTATGGAAAAGGTGTTTATATTGCATACATGAAAGACAAATTATTGATATACAAAATTTAAAAATGTATTCATAAATTTCTATCCCGAAATGGCTCAGGAAGAATAATTTTAAAAAATCATACGGCTAAATTTCTGAAAGGTAGATAAGGTTATCAACATCATTCACTCCTGGACAACAGATAATTCAAAAGTTGTAGCTATTAGAGAAGGAGGAGCAAGAAAAATTAGCCTCATGCAGTCAGTAATCATTTATGTGAGAAACAAGGTTATAGAAGAGTCACACAGGACACATTAATGTGAGTGTGTGAGAAAAACTATTAACGTGTATTAATACTGGGTTAAAATTTTTTGAAAAATTTTAGACTTTCCCTACGATCGTAACATATTGTGATGTATGCTTATCTAACAAGGCAAATCACCGTACAACTCATCAGCTACAGTAACAGGGGAAACCATAAGTAACCATTTTAGAGTAACTGTAAGCAATTTTAAAATGAATGAAGAGAATATAAGTGACTTTTTTAGCCTTAAGCAGGCTTATGAGGATGACGAATGATTTCCCTGACAGATGGCACAGAGTTGGTTTCGGAATCAACACCTATGCAAATGAAAATGTCAGCTGAAAAATGAGATGGCACAATAAATCGGTCCTTTTAAGGAAATGGTGGAGGCAAAGAAAGGCAGAATAATTACATGCGTGGCCGCAGGGGTGGTTAAGGTGGTGCCATCTGTCACAGCAGACCTCTGACCCCAGGTGGGGGAGGGTGTCTCAGAACGGCCAGTGGTGTCAGAGTCACCAATCTGCAGCTCCTCAAGCATGGCTGTGGAGGACTCACTCTCCGAGCGGGAGGAGTGCTCGGCCAGGGAGGAGTCTGTAGTCAGAGAGCCTGTGTCATGGCTGTGGATAAGGCTTTCAGGAGCTGGGAGCAGGTGTTTGTATAAGCAGTGGGAAAGGCTGTGGGGTTTATGCAGACGTGAAGACCCCAAACCATCGGGTGGCAGAAGGCTAAGTGATGCTGAGCTGGTGCCACTGCCTGGTGAAAAAGTGGCTCGGTTCAAAGGTACCACGGAAGGAGGGCACGGAGGAGAGGCTTCTGGTGTGGTTTGTCTGTGTGTCTGTGAAGCATTTACCTCCAACACACTGGCAGGTAAGTTCTGATTTCCAAGCTGAGTATGAGGAAAAAATAATAAGAGATAAATTATCCAATTAACAAAAGTACCTCTTTTTTTTGCAATTTGGCAGAGAAGGCAAAGCATCGGTTTTATTTGCAAGCACTTTAAGGAGTTACATTCAGATGGATTAGGTGCCAACCACACAGTGCAGAAAAAGCATGAAAACAGGAAGAAAGTGAACCCAGTCGGTGTGTTTTGGAAACAAGGCTGGTTTTCACACAGCACTGCAATGTAATTTTGGGTAGGGGCTTGAGAGTGTTGGCACAATGAAACCGTTTCCTCAGGAGTTTTAGTTTTTGTATTTGTGACGATAAGATATCAGACTATTGGTCAGCAGAACTGGTTTGCCCTTCACTAGAAAAATCTAATTGCATAACTGCTTCCCCCTTGCCAAAATGTCCCCAAAACATAAATCTGTTTGTCTTATTTTTTCCTGGTTTATGAATCTAAATACTGATAATACTAAACACAACTAAGTGGAAAAGATAAATGGAAATGCTATTTTATTTCCTTTCCACTCATTAAATCTGTTCTTTGATTTCACTACAAAATATGAAAAGAATTGGACTTTAAAAATATCCTAGCAATGCAAACAGAGGTACCATGTGTGAAAATGAAAACCAGCCACCGATAATGGTTAGAATGCACCCTAGTTAGTTAGAACTATGGTTGGCACTAAATCTTAGGTAAAGGAGAAAGAAACTGAAGGAAAAATAAAACATTTAACAGCTCCAAGCATATATATAGCCCAAGAGGCTAATCACAGCGAAGGGATGCTCTATAGGAAGAAGAGAGAAGATGACCGTTTGAAATTTTACAACCACCTGTGGTAGCCTTGACGACGTCTGACCGCACATGACAAACAGGATGATAAGCACTGAATTCAACATAAGTGAATAAAACTCCGAAGCAAGTTTTCTTACTTGTTTTTTCTACCTCTCAGAATAGATACTTTTTTGGAGGGGATGTTTGGGGGAGGAAATTGTTTGAAGATAGATGGCCAGAGGTATTGTGAGATACTAGTACAAAGATGGGAAATGAATGAAGGAGAACCGCTTACACTTAGAAATATTGCCTAGTAAATGTTTAAGGAGTACAATTTGGTGTTCTTTGGCGGCCGTAATTTTCATAATGGCTGATGTCATGTGCGTTGTTAGCATGATACAAAAGGTTACAATACTTTTTTTCTCAGACTTTTACTTGAATACTTTTAAAAAATCCATCATATAAAGAGGTCTCTCTGAATCACAGATCCCTTAGAAATCTGATGAAAGTGACTGATCCTTCTTTTAGGGAAATGCACAAATTCATACATACAGAAAGTTCTGCATAAACTTCATGAGGAGAGAGACACTCTAAAGCATATCCTTGATCTAACGGGTTAAGAAACCCCAACCTTGGATAAAAAGACAGATTTTCTTGTCCTAATCTTACTTAATATGACTTTTTCTTGTTCAAACATAGTCATTTTAAATGTGAGATATATATATATATAAAACTGTTTATGGTTGTTTAAATCTCTAGAAATAACTGACAGAAATCTTAGTTACCCAGAACTTAAAATATTTTGGTAGGGATGCATCCTTATTACTGAGTGCTTATAGTAATTGCAATCTTATTGGAGGTAAAACTATAATATTATGAAATTACCATAATTCTAACTTAATATATTAAAATTTTGCTATAAGTCTGAATGTAATTCAGTATAAAGCAGTCTTTGGATAGCGTCAATGAAATTTCCCCTAATAATGCAGCTTTACTAAGGATGCTTCCATGTAATATGAATCTCTTTTTAGTTTTATTTATGCTAAATGAAAACTATGAAATAATACAAATCATACAAAAGGATTTGAGTTATCTGCTCATAAGACTTTTCCCTTTCAAATTAAAAGAAAATAAATCTAATGACTTTAACCCCCATTGGACTGACTTGTCCATAGCCTGTGACTTGAAACATGTCAAAAGCTAAAGCGTATTCTTTCTAAAATCACCACTGTCGTGGGTAATAAGATCATTAGTTTGCATAGCATTATGTCTGGGGATGGCCCTTATCCATTCAATTGTTCTTCCAAATAGAATGTCCACAGAAAACAAAATTATTCCACCTTTTGAATTTCTTTCACTACCTCCTGACATGTTCCTGGTTTTGAGTCTTTTAATGCACGTGTGTGTATGTGTGCGTGTGTGTGTTTGTGAGTGTAAGGCATGAAATGCCTCGTGGTGAGTCACATCACACTTACATTTCTACAGATATAACTCAATAATTCAACAGTCGTACTGGTCACCCATAAAAAAGCTTTGACAAGACCCCAATCTCCACATGAATGGAATACTCTATAGGCCCGGGGGGAGAGAAAGACCATGAGACACGTGTTTCTCCTGAGGAAAATCAGAAGAGCGGCTGGAAAGGTATGAAGGGGAAGAAGACGGTATTTTCCCCATTTGGACTACCCTGAAAATAGGGAAAACTGGCTTAAAACAAGCACATTTTTTACTTTACTTCGTGAGTGGCAAGTAGATGACGCAGAAAATCATCCTCACTGTTTTGGGTCTCCTTTTCAAGACTGTGGAAGACTGAGGTGATTGAATAGGGATCAAAGGTCACCAACTTTTTGTGAGTATAAATTGTTTTTTCTTTCCCCCACCCTTGAGCTAGCAGGAAGGGGGTAATGAGAAACACCAGCTAGCAGTCAGGAGCTGCCTGGTCTTCTGCAAAGGACAGGGACAGTACTTAAACCTATGCTTCATACACCAAGAGAGAGCACCTGCTCACTCAAACTAGCACTGAGCTTCTCCGTCCAAATGACTCCAATGCAGAATGCTAAGGAGAGCCTGTGGATGAGAGTGATCACCAATCGACACTGGAGCTCTTGAGGAACGAAGGGGCATGGAGACTCAAGGGAAGGTGAGCTTCAGCAGTGGAGAAAGCGTATTGAGTTGGATGAAGGCATTGCAAACTCAAGTGCCCATCATGGGCCAGGAAAGTATCCAGGATGTGCAAACCAAGCCCATGCTGGATGCCAAGAAATGATGGGACAGATGGCAGAACGCGGAAGTCATGTTCCCCCTCAAGGCGGGCATCATTTGCCCATATCCTTTGCTTTGAAACAGGCTGAAAATGAAAGAATGAAAGCTTGCTGTCTCTAAAGCCACTACAGTCATGGGTAATATGATTTTTAGTTTGCTCATAAGCTCAGTGACAATACATCTATAGTCACAAGCCCCTAAGCCATCACTTGCTGACGCAGCAGATGTGGAAGCTGGAGGAGAAACAGGGTAGGTGTGAAGTGGGGATATGAAGGAGTGCATGGCCAGGCCTAGGGAGAGGAGAGTAAAGTGCTTATTGAGGTGCAAAATTTATAGAGTGACAAAAACTAAGTAACCGAGATAAATTCTGTTTCAATGCAATCTTTGAAAGAAAATCAAGATCAATGCAAAAAAGAAAATATACCCCATACTGAACAAAAATGTCAAAAATATAAATAAAGACCAGTGCATGCCAAGCCATAGGAAAAGAGGAAAAAAAATGGATCTGGAGTTTTTAACGCAAGAAAACTCATCAATAATATTTTCAAAATCTACATGTTTGCTTATTTCAGTTTTAGTTGAGAGAATAGACATGTTTGATAATTTCTAATTAACTGATGGCAATCTTAAATCACTTTTAATTAATTTAAGGTGAAGTAAACACATAATAGGGCAAGCACAGTGGCTCACACCTGTAATCCCAGAACTTTGGGAGGCTGAGGCGGGCAGATCACCTGAGGTCAGGAGTTTGAGACCAGCCTGGCCAACATGGTGAAACCCCGTCTCCACTAAAAATACAAAAATTAGCCAGGCGTGGTGGCAGGCACCTATAATCCCAGTTACTTGGGAGGCTGAAGCAAGAGAATTGCTTGAAACTGGGAGGTGGAAGTTGCAGTGGGCCAAGATCACACCACTGCACTCTGGCCTGGGTGACAGAGCAAGACTCTGTCTCAAATTTTTAAAAAAAAAGTTCATTTGGCTTTAAATAAAATATTTAAGCTTAAAATAATGTGTGAGTGTCAGTAAACCTGCATTTCAACTTTTCAAAAAAATTCTAATGACTTAAACATTCTAGGAAAAAGTTCATTCACAATATATGAAAACAGGTAGAAGGGAGCAGAGAATTTCCTTCCACCTCAGGCTCCCGTTGGCTTGATGTGGCCCCGTGGCCGAGGATCCTAACATCTGCCTCTTAACATCTTTAGTCATTGGGCTTCTAGGCTTCATTTCTCAAGGAACATAAGGGATATATATTAAATATCAAGCAAAGAAATCTGACAGGCTTTTGTTCTCTTTTTTCCAAAGGAGTTGACAGTAATTTTCTTGAAAAGAAAATATCTAGGAAGGGGAGTTTTGTGTGTGTGTGTGTGTGTGTGTGTGTGTGTGTGTGTGTGTGTGTGTTTTAACGGAGTCTTGCTCTCGGCCTCCAAAAGTGCTGGGATTACAGGCGTGAGCCACCGTGCCTGGCCGGAAGGGGTTTTTAAAAAACCAGTCCTCCAGCCTGGGCGACAGAGCGAGACTCCGCCTCAAAAAAACAAACAAACAAACAAAAAAAACAAAACAAAAAAAACCAGTCTTTACCTCCCATCCCCATATCCTTTTGGGACAATGTGCCCCCTCTTTCATGGCCTGTCCCGGGCATATGAGGAGACGTGCCCGGCAGCTGTGTGTGTTGCCGGATCATCATTTTGCTGGCCACAGTTGATTAGGAAGGGGGAATAACTGGACTACACTGGGCCAGTGGGGCCCTGCCTCCCTCCTGGGAATTTGAATTATATGACACTGAATGCCCCTCAGGTAGCTGTCAGGTACCCAAATGCAAGGAGTCAGAGAATGTCATGGAAACCCACGGATAACTTGAAGTAACAACAGAGTGGAAAGTAAGAGACGGAACTGTGCAGTTCCTGTGACTGAGAAGGACGGAGGGCAGCTGCCTGGTCATTACCCCGTTTCCCTAAGGCCTGGCTGTACTGCTTGCATTGTAATGACGTGAGAGTGTCTGACGGCCTCATAATAAAAACTATTTTAACCATATACTCCCTACCCAAGACCTGGGCGACAAGTGATCTAACATTGTCACACAGATTGGGCACACTGACAGCATGTGGCATCTGAATCAAGGGAGTAAATATTTCTACCATACTCTGTGGTGTTCAGATTGGGAATATGGTTTTATGTCTGGGGAAGTGTCATATTTTAAGAGCATTACCAAAATATGGGATTTAAGAATCAGCTTGTGTGAGAGCATAGAGGTAGCAGAAGCTAGTGGCTGAGCTGTGGATCTTGAGTCAGACAGACTTGGGCAAGTTGTTTAATTCCCTTGGCCTCAGTTCCTTCATGTGTAAGATACAGACACGGATAAAACCCATCTCTTAGAGCCTGTAAAAATTAAGCGGGGAGGCCGGGCGCGGTGGCTCAAGCCTGTAATCCCAGCACTTTGGGAGGCCGAGACGGGCGGATCACGAGGTCAGGAGATCGAGACCATCCTGGCTAACACGGTGAAACCCCGTCTCTACTAAAAATACAAAAACTAGCCGGGCGAAGTGGCGGGCGCCTGTAGTCCCAGCTACTCGGGAGGCTGAGGCAGGAGAATGGCGGGAACCCGGGAGGCGGAGCTTGCAGTGAGCTGAGATCCGGCCACTGCACTCCAGCCTGGGCGACAGAGCGAGACTCCGCCTCAAAAAAAAAAAAAAAAAAAAAAAAAAAATTAAGCGGGGAAACGTAAAGTGCTTAGCACAGTGCCTGGCGTGTTGTAATAGCTCTCAAAAAAAGGAGAATCATGTTTAAAAAAATCAAAATACTGGGAAGGAACAGGAGTGCTCTACACAAAGCCAGCATCAGGGTAGGGAGGAGAAGGATCACGTGAACACTGTCAGATGGAGGCGGAAGAACATTCTCTCTCTTTTGCGCTGTGGATAACCATGCAGAAGTTAAGGAAGGCAGATCATGACCTGGTATTAGAAATTCTTTCCAATGGCCGGGCGCGGTGGCTCAAGCCTGTAATCCCAGCACTGTGGGAGGCCGAGGCGGGCGGATCACGAGGTCAGGAGATCGAGACCATCCTGGCTAACACGGTGAAACCCCGTCTCCACTAAAAAAATACAAAAAACTAGCCGGGCGAGGTGGCGGGCGCCTGTAGTCCCAGCTACTGGGGAGGCTGAGGCAGGAGAATGGCGTAAACCCGGGAGGTGGAGTTTGCAGTGAGCTGAGATCTGGCCACTGCACTCCAGCCTGGGTGACAGAGCGAGACTCCTTCTCAAAAAAAAAAAAAAAAAAAAAAAAAAAGAAATTCTTTCCAATAACTCGATCTCAGAAATGACTGAGCACTGGATTGCTGCCTTGGAATGTAACTGAGATCTTCATTAAGTGTATTCAGAAGAGGCTGGAGGCCCATCTATTGGGAGATGTTGAAGAGGATGTTTTATTTGTAAATTCATGTTGGCCTCCCAAGTATTCTCTAATGTTCAGTTATTTAAATGCACGCATATGCATGCGCGTGAACAGACATCAAATGGAGAAATTGCCAAAGACCTGATCAACTAATAGCATTACGAGCCCACAGAAAGGAAGCCATCCTGATGGAGGACATCCATGATCGGGGCTGGTGTTGATAGGAATGTTCCAGAAGGTGCATTCTGCAGTTCTGCACCTACCACCCCACACTGCCGACATGTCTGCATTACTCTGTCCTCCTTAGCATCTACATACTGATCTCATGGAGCACAAGAAATGAGTTTCCTCTCCCTTCTACACCACGGTCAGGCAAGTTCCCCTGTGAGTCCCCAGCATATGTGCAGTGGCAGCTGTGACAGTGAGGCTGTGGCAATTGATCGATTATGTTGTTTCGTAACAGACAGGACAAGCTTATCTTCCTGAAGCAAAGAACATAGCACAGATGCCATAGAAACTCTTTGGGGGTGTAGCTTTTTGCTGGCTTTCCAAAGCGTCTGGCTTATACCTTCACTTACTTGACATTGAGAACAATGTGACATTTTTAGCAACAGGATATCTGGTCACACAGTAACAGAAGGATAACATGCCTCATTTCTGGTCTGTTTGCAGGAGGACAATTAAAGCACATGCCATTTAGAAAACACTATGAAAAACTGTCAAATATGAAGAGAATTTCTAACAGTGACCTGTAGTTTTCTTCTTAAACTAATGATCAGACTTTAATAATAACAAAACTATGTAAATAAAACTTCTGGAACACTGAAATGTACTTTTCACATCTTGGTGTACTTTTATTGCTTGGGCCTGGTAATTCCTGGGAGCCTCATTCTTTATAATGGAGCACATATTTGTCTGACTCCCAGTGTATAGCTTACAGCGCCTGGCATTGGCTAAGACTTGCCAGAATGCGGAGTGCAAGTGTTTAAATTGGAAAGGTCACCATTGTGAAAGATCATTGCATGAAAATGAGACTTAAAAATGAAGCATATCACAATCATCAAGACGTAGAAACAAACCACATGTCCACGGATGGATAAATAGATAAAGAAAATGTGGTGTATGCACACACTAGAATACTATTCAGCCTTTAAAAAGATGGATATTCTGCCACATGCTGTAACATGGAGCAACCTGGAGGACGTTATACCAAGTGAAAGCCAGTCTCAGAAGGACAAATACATGAGCAGAGAGTAGAGTGGTGGTTGGCAGGGGTTGGGGGCGGGGGTGAATGAGTTGCTACTCAGTGGGCAGGAAGTTTTAGTTATGCAAGATGAATACATTCTAGAGATCTGCTTTGCATAGCATGGTGCCTACAGTTAACAACACTGCGCTGCACACTTACAAATTTCTTAAGAAGGCAGATCTCATGTTAAATGTTCTTGCCAAAATTTTAAACAGAGAATAAAAACTGCAACAGCTTCATGCTACCTTTTTTTACAAAGCCTGAGGAAAGAGGACACACTATGTTGGAACAAACTGCAAGTCTGTTGAAACAAACTTTTACCCACCAGTAAAAAAAAAAAAAAAAAAAGAAGTATTGTTGAAAATAATATATTTCTTTTTCCCAATCAGATGCATAATTTGGAAAAATATTATTTAATCATGACGACAGCCACTGTAGGTTTAGGAATTACTATGAAGCAGGCACCATGCCAAGATCCTTATATGCCTTACTCAAACCTCCCAGCAGTTTTATAGATGAGAAAACTGCTGCTCGGGGAGGGTGAATAACTAGATGAATGGTTTTATGTTAATAAGATCTTGAAAGAGCTGACTGCCCAACCACTCTCTTCCCGGTCTCTCTCATACCCACTCCAAGAAAGCCTCCTTCCTCACTATGGAATCAATGGTAAGTTTTCAGATTTCCTTTCAAACCTGTCTTATCAACAGCATTTGTGCAGTGAACCATCCCTTTCTTTCCACACATCTTCCTCGCATGGCTTTTAGGATGCCACATTTCCCCGGATTTCCTCCTCCCTTAGAGGACATTGCTTTCAGTCTCCTCTGCTGCTTCTTCCTCTTAATGCTGAGATTCACTCAGGCTCAACTCTTGGTCCTCCCCTTTTCTCTGTCCAACCCCCTGGTGATCTCACTCTGTCTCATGGCCACAAAACCCATCGACTAGCCAATGGCCCATATCTCCAACCAGGACCTTTCCCCGGGAAGTACAGGTTCTCACATCCAAATGCTTACTTGACCACTTCATGTGGGTGTCTAAGAAATGCCTCAAACTTCCTGTTTCCCAAATGGGGACCTCTGAAGTTTCCACCAACCTGCTCCACCCACAGCTGTCCAGTCTCAGCTGAAGGCAACGCTATCTTCCAGTTGGAGTCAACCTTGACTTTTCTCTTCCTCACATCCCACATGCAATCTGCCAGGAAGTCCTGTTTGCTTGACTTTCAAAATACATTCTCACGGTCTGATTTCTCACCACCTCCTCTGCTGCCCCCTGCTTTGAGCCCCCATCATTTCTCACCTAAAGGACTGCAGTAGTTACCTAACTGGTTTGCCTGATCTCCTCCTTGCCCCACTATGGTATGTTTTTCACTGAGTTGCCAGAATGATTTTGTTAAAATATAACAGAAATAATAATGGTGGCAGCCTCAACATCCTCCAGTGGCCTCCATTTTTATTGAGAGTAAATGTCAAAATCCTTGCAATGGCTCACAAGGCCTCCCGTCATCGGGTCTTTCTTACCTCTGACTTCACTTCCTATCACTCTCACCTCACTTACTTCCTCTCCCTCCCTCAGGCTTCCTTCTGGTCCTCCCACAGCCCCAGAGTGATCAACCTCAAAGCCTTTACATAAGACATTCCCTCTGCCTGGAATAGTCTTCCCCCTTCAAAGCTGTTCTGTCTTTTCAGTGAGGTCTATTGATTGAGTTACCATACCTGACATGATATCTGGTCTCCACAACTCAGCTTTGCATGGCATAACTCAATTTCCATAATCTTCTAATCTATGTAATTTATTCAAGTTCTTATTAATGTTTGCTCCTCCTGCCACACACAGACAAATTTTAAGCAGGAATGGTTTCAAATCCAGCTCTGTCACTAGAACAGACTGGACATAGGTTAGGCACCCAATACATATTTGTTGAATAAAGAGCAGTGACAGGATCTCAAATCTTAACTTTTGGGTGGTGCTGATACCCTGGGGATTATATAATCAAACCAACCGTCTCTGCTCAGCCTGGATAAAACCACGAAAAATGAAAAGTATCAGCTTGTTTTCAAACATCACAAAACCATTCTGAAGAAGCAAACCATGTTGGATGAGTCCAGTGACTGACATGTGTTCCTATGACTTCTCCTTCGCCTGCTTCCTGGCATGCCCATCCTGGGACACTGGCGAGTCCGCTCACTGACACTGGCACAGGCCTGTCTGTACAGTCGCCCAAGGATTTTGCTCCCTCAGACCTTCCTGGACTCCTGAACCTGATCGAGACACATCTGCCTTAGCTTCCACCATCATGGCGCCCTGTCTCCTTGTCGCTGGTAAGTAACTATTTCGCAAGGAGAAGTAGCACTCTTTCAGAGTGGCGGCCCTGCAGCCAGTCTGCCAGGGTGTGTATCCTGGTTCTGCCTTTTGCCAGCTGCATGACCCCAGGGGAGCAACTTCTTCTGTGCCTCAGTTTCCTTAGCCATAAAATAAGGACAGTAGTAATACCTACTCCATGGGATTGTGGAAATTATTAATAAACATAAACAAGCTGGAACAGCGTCTGCATAGAGTAAACCCCTAATATCTGTTAACTGCTATTAATGTTGTTATTATTATTGTCATCTGATTTCACAGGTGCTTTCAGAAGCTATTACCTTAATTAAAAGAAATTGCTCTACTGAATGAATTTTGCACATCTCGATTAGCTGATGGAGAAGGTATTTGAGTAGAGGTGTGATAATACCTGTTTGTCCTTTTAATCATTTCTGTTTGAGGTTCTTCTGCTTTATGAGTGGGTGGGGGGATCTTGGTGTCAGTCAGTTATCTTTTGGAGATTTTCTGCACAGTTTAAAAATGTATCTCCTCAAGGATATGTTTTGGATGATCTTTAATAACACAGATACAAAAAGGAGTATTATACAAATTATTTACTTAGACACCAGTGTTTTCAATATTAACACTACTGCTGTTGCTGCTACTATTTTATCTTTTATTAACAGCTATCATTTATTGAGTGCTTGCTCTAGCCAAGTCTATGGTAATTCCCTAGTCTTATCATGACCTGTGAATTAAGGATTAATTAGTATTCTCATTTCTTTGTTTGGACTCACAGGAAAGTTTAGATGAATGTCTCATCACATAGTGACGCCTGGATTAAAATCTACAGTTTACCCTTAAAGTTTATGCTCTTAGCACTACATTGTTTTATGGAGAAGTCAAAAAGAGAAGCACATTTCTCCTGCTGACAGACTAATACATGTAAGCAGAAGGATGTTATGAGATAATTCTACATATATGGAAATAAAGATTTACTTCCTGCAAGTCTGGATGATAAAAGTTGGCTAATATACTTTCTGAAATGATAAACTGATTAAGTTTTAGTGAAAATGAATATTGGGTTGCAAAGAAATAGACACTGCTTAAAATCAAAATAACTGCTCCCTGCCAAAGCAAATTATAATTGGCAATTATTTGAAGAGATTTTACACATGTAAATAAAGTAAAATCTAAGTGCAAAAAGGTCTCATAGGAAAACTATTTCTCTGAAACCTAAACATGCTTTAAGCCCTGGAGTAGTTTGCAGTGTCTTAAATCACTGAGCCCTCAATGATTCTCCATAAATATCTAGAAGAAAAAAAATTTTAGAACATGATTTCTGGGTGAAAGATCTGTATATGCATATTTACATTTAAAAATACCTAGACATTTGCTGATGAATTCAGTAGGGTTTTAAATTTGAAAATGGTTTCTTTCTCCTTTCCCCTCCTGCTTGGAAACTAAGAAAGCATTAGGTCATATAAGAAGCCCAAACCAAAGGAGTTAGGGTCTCTACAACACACATGTATTAATACGAAGAGACTGAGAAGTGTAAGGTACCACCCTGCAGCCTGAGGACTGAGAGGCCACTGCAACTGCAGATTTTTGTCTCTCTTGCTGAAGACGTATCTTTGCAGTCTCTGGAGAAAGCTCAGGTAGCCGTTTGTGGCTTTCAGGATCCTGTCCTGAAAGGGGAGCTATCTGTATGGAAAGAGATGCTGTGTGTGTCTCAGGCACTGGATTAGGGGTCAGTGAGCAGGGCCTTTTGAGAAATGATGGTACTTCAACAGATTTGGAAAACTGTGGAGTATTAACAGGGCTGCTACTTCCTAGATCCTCGTTATGGGTTAGTTTCAAGGTAGAAATCCTCCGCGTTTGAGAATCTTGCCTGTAGTCCTCTTGTAGAACTGGGGTGTTGATGTTAGTGAATGGTGTAGGATCCGTGCTGGAAGCTGCTGGTAGTGGATTAGTGATTTTTTGTGTATACGACATGGTTGTGTTAGATTCTTCAGAATATACAATTGTCTGCCTCGAATCTTCATTGGAATACATAGTTCCCTGAGGAGGTTTTTTGTTAGCAAAGTACTCTGTATTGCAGGGAATTTGTGTGTTAGTTACTAACTGGTCTAAAATGACACCCTTTGTGTGACTGGTTATCAAAGAGCTGTGAAAGCTCTCTTTTCTGTCTGGTGGAGGGGGTGCCTGGATTGGCAATGGGATCCAGAGAAAGAAATAAAGTTGAAAGAAAAACAGAGAAAGTCCAAGTTAGTCATGAAAGAAACCAGTGTCAACCTTGCCTTTACAGAAGTAAAGCAATGCCACACCTTCTGATTATGCTATCCATTTTGTTAGCTAGATTGAGTGATCATTTTCATTCCATTTAGAATGCACTTACATTTATTATCAATGTTTGCCCTTAGGGGAAAAAAGTGTTTCCAGAGAATACATTATAACCTTTGCTCCACCTACATTGTGGGAAATTATGTTAAAAGTGAACATATGTTCCCTTGGCATATTTTTATTAGACTTTGAAATATATATATATATATATGGTTTATTTAATAGTATTGTTTTATAACAATTTTCATGCTTGTGGCACAATTTTACTAATATCTCCAACACAGAGCTCCTTTAGTTAATATAATAGTTGTATACTCATAATTATTGAATACATAATGTATTGCTGACCTCATCAGTTTAAATCCAAAGCATCAGCTGTGAGCTTTTAAAGAATTAGAATATATGCTAGAGATTATGTTAGAAACTGATATACTTTTATGAGCTTAATCAGAAACAAAACAAAACCAAACTCTTGTTTGTTAAAATTTGTTCTCCATGTTGTAAATACAAGCCTGGCAAGCAAACTAAATACAAAAGTAAAAACATATGAAAAATAAAACATGTATTGAAATATGCACACTAGGAAAGCAGCTGTAAGCAGTGGTCTAATAATCATGCCTTAAAATAATACAGTAGACAAGAGTGTGCAGGGTTACCTGAGTTGGTGATCTTTTATCTTGTAGGTTTGGTCGAACGCTTCGAAAACCTTTTGCTGCAAGAGAGGAATATGTAGCATCTCCATTCAGTGTCTCTTGATTGCCATCATTGTAAGATCTCCAAGCTTTCATTAAGGGAAAACAATTGGATACAAAAATATCTACGTTCACTTAAACATTTCGTATAAAATTTATTTTTATTTCCAAAATTATTTTTATTTCCAAAATTGTAGTGTTCTTAATAGAGGTTTAATTTAATATGCATAACAGTATATGAAATTTAAATTTAACATGAAGTCAGCACATGTGGCTATGAATACGTTTTTTAAAAGTCACAAATAATATAATAGTTATTCAGAATATTTTTTCTGTACCTGAGTCTGGTGACTGAGAATCACGCCCTGAAAGAAAAAAAAAATGTTGAAATGAAGACTAAGGTGAAATAAATTAATAACCCAGTAAAAATAACATGGCAAAGAACTATATGCATTATTTTTGCAAACATTATTTCAGTTTTAAAATCTGGGTATGTCAAACATGCCAAAGGGAGGCTTGTACATTTATTTTTACTTCAATTAGAATGTCATTCATTAAATATCTATAATATATAAAATCTATATAGCAAACACTAATTTTTCCCATCAATGATGTTGTAACATGCAATTTTAATCTTATTATGGCCAAAGATGAATATGTGAATTTCTAAATATCAAATTAAAGGATCAAAAGAGACCTGGTTTATAAACAGCACTAACTCAAACCAACAGATCGTTAACTTTCAGTGCCCTGCTGTTGATAAGCATATTTAACTCCTGTGTTAGAGAACTGTATTCTGTAGTTTGCATTTTTTTTACCTTAGGAAACTGTAGACCTGTCTACCATATCATGTGACATTTTCAAATTATTCTCGAGACTGAGTTTTCTTCTTATTGCCATATAAAAGTCATTTTATACTCAAATATGAAAGAGCTATTACAATATGTTCCACTGTCTTTCAGCTAGTAAGCTGTGGAAAATAAATTTCAGTACTAATAAATTGCTTTTGGTAAGGCAGTTGGCAAGGTATCAGTGATACATTTGTTATCAATTCTATTGAAGTTATATATTCCAGAATCTTCTATATGCACATTTGAGGTAATCATTTTGCACGTTTAACTCATGTATATTTGAAGTCATCAGCTTGTGTTGCCTGGTTTATTAAAGCACATGGTCAACTTTACTTAGATTCATTAAGCTTTTAGCCCAACCTGCTGTTCAGTCCTGGATTCCTTCTGCGTGTCCCCAGGACCATTATTAGATTCTCATTTCAATTCATAAAACAGGAACTTTACATGCTGAAAAAGTCTTTGTTTTTCTTTTAATGCTTCAGAATAGTTATTTTCAAGTTTAAACACAAGAATTTAGAATGATAAAAATGGGTTGAAAAATGCAAGCATCTGATTTTTAGATAAAATATTTGATATGGATTCTTTCCAAATCAAAGAAAGAAATACAAATGTGAGTCAGCACAGAGTACATTAGAATGATACCAGCTCAGGTGAGCCAGAGAAGACTAATGAATTCCCATTCTTTCTGATCATTGATAACTTTGTATGGATTTTATTTCCAATGAATTTAAAATTAGAGTGATAAAATGGGTACCATAGAGAAAAATTACTTTGAAGAATTATGCATGAAATGCTTATTGGATCCTACTTCTAGAATTTGTACAATTTTTTAAATTCTATTTTATTTTTTAAAGATGGGGTCTTGCTATTTTGTCCAGGCTGTCCTTGAAATAGTGGGCTCAAGAGACCCTATAGACTCAGTCTTTTGGTTAGCTGGGGCTACAAGTGTGTGCCACTGGGCCTGGCCCTCCTTCTAGGATTTGATGGAAGCAGAAATGATTGAAATTCTTTATCAGTTATATGATGAAGATAAAGAAAAAGACAGTTTGGCAATATAGAGCAATCATCAGAATTCTGTTTTGGGGCACTCAGGAGAGAGATTTAACAACCATGAGGCTGCCATCCACTGTGGACAATGAACAAATTTTGAGATTTGGGAAAGGACAATGAAAAATAAATTTTGGGATTGGGGAAAAGGCAATAAAATCGCCCAAAGCTCCTTTATGAGAAGAGAAGCAGCATTAATAACAATGATTATATTCTGATTATTTTCTTGAGCATAGGGAGTGTCTTTAACGCTTGGTTTGGTAAAACTGAGATAAAAAAGAAGGCATGTGGTATGTGCTGGGGACGAGGTAATGGGAGCCAGAGGCTTGGAGGTGCAAGGGGTGCGGGTGTGGTGAGAAAGAAGAGGGTGTACTGGGCAGGTCTGAAGGACACTGGAAATAAACTCCCTCTAATAGTCTGTAGGGGGCAGGCTCCGTTTCTTCACTCTGGTCACCGTGTTGAAGATGATGGAGCCCCAGGAAACGGTAAGTGTGAGAATCAGAGGACAGTCACTCCAGGCTCTACTGTGCGTCTCTTCCTGGGACACTGGGCCCAGGGATTTCCAAATGAATCTGTCCCTGTGCCACTGGAAACATTACAGTAAGAGTGGTGGGCTGTACTGAAGGGCCTTGCATCACACAGTGGACACGTGTGTGCGGAATTAAGAGAAAGGAGAAAATGGCCATGGATTCGAACTTCAGGATGAACCAATATTTTAATAAAGCTTATGTTGATGATTAAAGCCTGCCTTGAAGTGGGTGGTCTTTCAAGGAGACTAAAGTACATATCATTTGTCTTTCTTTAAAATAAATCCAGGACTTGGAACACCCAGTCCTGATTTGCCCTTTTGTTATAGTCTCCTATGTGGACACTGTTTAGCATGGCTCTGCTTTTATTTTATCCCTGCAGGAAAGCCTAGGAGAGGGAGGACACCTGTTCTTTGGAGCAGGTAATAGAAAGTATCATGGATCCATGTCAAGTAAAGACAGTATAGGTTAGAACAACAACAAAAAAAAGTCGGTCAGGTAAATGGCTTGGCAGATGTGTGGGGAAAATGGTTTTCCCCACACATCTGCAACATTCCTGATGCACATTCACTTGTAAAAAAACCCACAAAGCTAGGACTAGGGGCCTGAAGGTTTACTGCTCTTTAGTAGATAGTCACTGCTTCACTGAAAATCCACGAATGACTAAATGGTGTACGTTTTTCCCTTTCCTGGCTGTTTTGCATGTGAATGTTTTAACAAATAGGGTCTTGAAGAATGAAGACCTCCACATGCTCTTACCAGCACTTTTCCTTGTGTCGAGGCACAAACTAGTGAGTATCTGTCTGGAATTGTGTGCAAGACATTCTTGGTTCTATGTCAGGGGTGGAACTGGATGCCCTCAATGGCCCTTTCCACTGTTATGATTCTAACATGGCAGCTTTTATGTAGCTGTGTTTGTGATATGTGTCGCAGCATAATCTCTCCTCTCAGGTTTTATTTAAATCCCTTTTAACTGATATGCTATATTGACACTATCACTTATAATTTTCTTGAAAATTATTTTGATGCCTGTAACTCATTTCTTTAGGAGACTCAAGTGCTTTTCAAGAATTATTTTGAAATGTTGATTAAATTCAAGTCAACTAATTGAGTGCCTACTGTGTTTCTATGTACAATTATAACTCTTTTCATTTATTTTCTTCATTTACTCTCATTTATTCTGACAAATCCTTGTGAGCCTGGGAAACGATTAAGCTTTCAGAGAGGTAAGAAAATGACAAACATTTTTTCTTTTGAAAAAAAGGAAATGAGATCTAGACAGACTAATTTTCTTAAGAGCATAAAACATGCAGGTAGTATTGACAAGACCCTGCCTCTTGGCAGAGTGGTCCCCATACTGCAACAGGCCACTCTTGCCAGCGTTCCTTTAGGCTGCCAAGTGGTTTTGGTGAAATAAAATGTTTTTCATTGTTTCTCAATAGTCATTGTCTTGGTTCTAGCATAGGTTTAAAATATCCATGTGTGCTCTGATGGATTGTCCATTGGGAATTTACTTCTTATAAAAGGAAAAGAGAAAGACAGAATGACTCAGGGGACAAAGAGGTGATGACTCAGATTGACTCTGTGATCTGAGAAGGGAGTGAAGATGGCCGGGGACCTTTTGTGGAGGTTTTACATAAAGGCTGTTATATTTTAACAATATCGAAGGCAATAAATATTTATCAATTCCCTTTTGATTCACATAAAGACACTGTATCATGTAAGTTCTTATGAAAGCTACATAGAATGCAGTTGTGCATATTGATGCTGACTTCTTTATTCAAAAATGTAATGGAAACTTTTTTGAAAAAGGGGGCCAGGTGTGGTGGCTCATGCCTGTAATTCCAGCACTTTGGGAGGCCAAGGTGGGCAGATCACTTGAGGTCAGGAGTTCGAGACCAGCCTGGCCAACATGGTGAAACCAGATCTCTACTAAAAAAATACAAAAATTAGCCAGGTATGGTGGCAGACACCTGTAATCCCAGCTACTGAGGAGCGTAAGGCAGGAGAATGCTTGAACCTGGGAGGCAGAGGTTGCAGTGAGCCGAGATCGTGCCACTGCACTGCAGCCTGGGACACAGAGCAAGACCCCACTCATCTCAAAAAAAAAAAAAAAAAAAAACTTACTTTATGTCTAATTGACACAAAAAAGGGCTGTTTTTAAACAATTATGTCCAAAATTCAGTGGACTTCATTCTCTAGAAATCTTACTCCTAGTGACAGAAAACTTAAAATAATTGAAAGCTACATTGTTATTACTGAAGATTATTTCATATTTTTGAAGTACGAATTTTTTTTTTTCTGTTGTAATTCTGAAGCGTTAAATCTTTTCTATTAAGTCTAGTTATATGAAATTCCGTGTATTCATATAACTCTCCACACTGGCACTGTCGAAGCAGTGCGCCATGCCCTGGCATATGCAGCAAGGTTCATGTCTGAGTAGGCTGGGCTGAGATCCTATTTGGTTGAAATGTCGATGACATTCAGGGTATTGGCATTCCAATTACACGATGGCCCTGAACTCTTAACATTTATTGTCTTACTTGCCTTCATTCCTGTTTCCCATAGTATCCAATGTAAACACATCTGTAGTTTTTCTAACACCTTTTTGTGTTTATACATGCATGAGCCAATACATACAAATAGAGATTTGTATAAAGATGTTTTTTTAACCTAAATGAGGTCATACTATAAACCTTGTGCATTTTCTTTTAACTTAATATATAACTGAACTCACTAGCTGGGCATTTAAACTTGGACGTTGAAATCCATTGTGGATTAGAGGTGGTGAATGGAAGTGGGATTCTCCATATGGAAGTTCGCTTTTGTTTTTGTTTTTTTTTTTCAAGAGAAACTCAGTAGTTTAGAATTAAGTGACTATAAAGCAAAGACCACCCTGAGTATTTAATCAACTGCTAGATGTATGTGTGTAGAAGACTGTGATGTGCATAGTGAGAATTAAAATTATTTAAAGACTCCCCATCCCTTTCTCACTTCTGCTGCAAGATCCATTAATCTTATAAATAAAAGATAAGCAATCCCCAAACTGCAACTAACCAACCAGCCAACCAACCAACCAGTCACCAACAGGTGTGGGTCTATTTCATGATCTCGAGGCACTGGGCTTGCTGGCCTCCCTTTGACCTTCTAACAGCTGCACCCCCTCCCAGTGCAGACTGTGCCTTAGGTACTGTGGCTAACTTTGGTACTGTGCCTTAGGTAGTCACAACAGAGATTTATTATAAAGAGACCACCTGAGTGGATGCTGAAATCTCACGCCCCCAGTGACTTCCTATCTGTGGGCACATGTTAATCTTAATTAGTCAAGATTTTGATATGTTTAAATACATGTATTAGAAGGGTCTTTGCTGACTGGATTAAAGGAAAGCAAAGGTCTCTTTCAAAACTAATGATCTATCATTCTGTTCATAACCTTTGACAAAGAATCCAGTTAATGAAGATTCAGTTTCCTACAAATCCCTTTTTCATCCTGTACCCTTGTACTCCTACCCCAACAGTTTTTAGGTTAAAAAAAAAACAAAAACAAAAACAAAAAACCTCTGAGTTATCTTAATGAAATATTATGTTACTTAAGTTCATGAGATAACAAAAACTTAAATAGTTATTAACACTTGCGGTTACTCAAACTATTTTTGGCAAGTGACTGTTGTTTTTAATTATACATTTGAAATGTTTACTACAAGATCTCATTTTCCTTTGCTTTTTACATTTAGAACAAAAACAGAAGAGCTAGAAGCCATTCAAGTGCGACATTCTGTGAGTTAGTGATATTATACCTGCAGCCAATAGGTTTGGAGAACTTTGCACTCTCTTCACAGATGTTAGCGTAACAGACATGGCGGCACGTTTGCGAGCACACCCACCGCTATCTGGAAGCAAAAAAAACGATATAGCAGAGGCCAAGGCAATGGGAAAAGCACGTGCAGTATCATGCGTTTTAAGTGAAATGTGCCAGACATCCATGAGAAAGATGAACAGTTAGAATTAATAAACATGGAATGCACCTGCCAATTTCACACCACCCTCAAACTAAAACAAACAAAATGAAGCGAAACAAAGGAAGATCAGGGATCTGTCTTAGAAACTGGCCTCACTGTTTTAGTGAAAGCATGGAAGACTTAATACTTAACATTTTATGGTTTTCTTTGTGAAAACTCAGGCACAGAAGTCAATCTTATTTATACCATTTAATTTCAATTTATACTAAACCTATAAGCATTGGAGCTGGCTTTCAGAGTCAAGGATCAGCTCTATGTCAGGATTAAGGGCTATGGTACAACATACTTTTAAGTTAATATAATTTAAGTTTTACCATCTTCTAGCTGTTATAATTCCCAAAGAGAGCTTGAATAATTCTTGCAGTAAAAATTATTAGTGACACAGGTATGATATATTTTTTAGGATTCACAGAGGAACACATGGCATTATGGAAAGTCCATTCTTCCTGTAGTTATTGTTAGTTATGCAAATAACTAGCCTTATTAAAATAAAAGAATTGATATACATGGTATCGAAATGACCATGTTTAAAGAAAGGAGTATATTGCTTTTACTTTTCAAATTTTTATTTTTAGAGCCGGGTCTTGCTCCATCACCCAGGCTGGAGCACATCATAGCTCATTGCCGTCTCAACCTCCTGGGCTCAAGCAATCCTCCTGCCTCAGTCTCCTGAGTAGCTAGGACCACAGGCACACACTGGCTCACGTTTTAACTTTTTGTAGAGACATGGTCTTGCTATGTTCCCCAGGCTGATCTCAAACTCCCTGGTTCAAGTGCTCTTTTCACCTTGACCTCCCATTAAAGCATGAGCCACCACACCTGGCCTCATTTATTGCTTTTATACTTTTAACAATATGTGTACTATGATTCATATATTTAAACTTATGCAAGTCATAATGTGAAATAAAATCTGTGTAAGTTCATCAGTCATTTTAATGTGCTATGAGAAGTTTAGACTTCTAAATTTGGAAGAGAAGTCTTTTAAAATTGGAAGGCCAATGTTCTATTTATGACCAGATTCAAATTCCACTCTTACATTCCTCTGTAATATGGTATGTGCAATAAATAGTATTGCTCATTCTCCTCATTCTGCTTATTAAGTAAAACCAAATTAAATTAAATCTTTTTGAAAGTTATAAAAAAAAGACAATATAACCACTGATATAGTAATATAATCATGATATACTGTGACATGTCCATTTTTCCTTTTTCTTTATTTTCATAGGGAAAGTATCAAGTTTGTTTATTGGACATGACAGAATTTAGATGAGTAAAGATGCTTAGAAGGATAATTCAAATGAATTTTTTATGAAATTTGTAAATAGTAAGATTAATATAACTTAAAATCAGTGGAGTAATTCTTATATCAAAACTTCACTTTTTTAAAGTATATGTTTACAGTAACAATTTCTTAATGTAGAAAATCATTAAACCAGAAAACCAACTTGAAAGAATATTAAAAGAATATGAACTAAATAAATCAAAGGTTATAATTAAGAACCCAAAGAAAGTGACACAAATGGTAGAAACAACTGAAGATTCCTTCAGGAGAGGCTCCAAAAGGATTTCAGCAAACTCAGCAAACTGAAAGTGCTTAGAGACAAGGGTGTCTGATAAGATGGAGGAAATGTTATTGCTTCCAGGAGCTGTGAACTGGTTAAAATGGTTGTGTAGTCAAAGGTGTTGAAAGTGAAAACAGACATCACTCTAAGAGTGATTTTATTTCCTAGTTCTATTAATTCTGAACATCTAACAAGCACATAGGTGAAAAGAGAAAATTCCAGAATGAGAAGATCCAGGGTCACAGGTTAAAACTCTGGTGTCCACCCTGTGGGCTGAGATGCCCTGGGCTGCGCCGTGAATCTGCAAGGGTGTTGGAGGATGTTTCCTGTTTTAAGGAAAACACAGTGCTAACTGTTGGACACTGGGCTGAGATGCCCTGGGCTGTGCCGTGAACCCGCAAGGGTGTTGGAGGATATTTCTTGTTTTAAGGAAAACACAGTGCTAACTGTTGGACACTGGGCTGAGATGCCCTGGGCTGTGCCGTGAACCCGCAAGGGTGTTGGAGGATATTTCTTGTTTTAAGGAAAACACAGTGCTAACTGTTGGACACTGGGCTAAGATGCCTTGGGCTGCGCCGTGAATCCGCAAGGGTGTTGGGGGACATTTCCTGTTTTAAGGAAAACACAGTGCTAACTGTTGGACACTGGGCTGAGATGCCCTGGGCTGTGCCGTGAACCCGCAAGGGTGTTGGAGGATATTTCTTGTTTTAAGGAAAACACAGTGCTAACTGTTGGACACTGGGCTAAGATGCCTTGGGCTGCGCCGTGAATCCGCAAGGGTGTTGGGGGACATTTCCTGTTTTAAGGAAAACACAGTGCCAACTGTTGGACACTGGGCTGAGATGCCCTGGGCTGTGCCGTGAACCCGCAAGGGTGTTGGAGGATGTTTCCTGTTTTAAGGAAAACACAGTGCCAACTGTTGGACACTGGGCTGAGATGCCCTGGGCTGCGCCGGTGAATCCGCAAGGGTGTTGGGGGACATTTCCTGTTTTAAGGAAAACACAGTGCCAACTGTTGGACACTGGGCTGAGATGCCCTGGGCTGCGCCGGTGAATCCGAAAGGGTGTTGGAGGATATTTCCTGTTTTTAAGGAAAACACAGTGCTAACTGTTGGACACTCGGCTGAGATGCCCTGGGCTGCGCCGTGAATCTGCAAGGGTGTTGGGGGACACTTCCTGTTTTTAAGGAAAACACAGTGCTAACTGTTGGACGCTCGGCTGAGATGCCCTGGGCTGCACCGTGAACCTGCAAGGGTGTTGGGGGACATTTCCTGTTTTAAGGAAAACACAGTGCCAACTGTTGGACACTGGGCTGAGATGCCCTGGGCTGTGCCGTGAACCCGCAAGGGTGTTGGAGGACATTTCCTGTTTTAAGGAAAACACAGTGCCAACTGTTGGATCCTCGGCTGAGATGCCCTGGGCTGCGCCGGTGAATCCGCAAGGGTGTTGGAGGATGTTTCCTGTTTTTAAGGAAAACACAGTGCTAGCTGTTGGACGCTCGGCTGAGATGCCCTGGGCTGCGCTGTGAACCCACAAGGGTGTCGGGGGGACACTTCCTGTGTTAAGGAAAACACAGTGCTAACTGTTGGACGCTCCAGGAATTGCTCGTTTGGGGCAGTGCACGGTTTCAGCGTAATAGATGTGCTATATTCCTTTTGATGACATCATATTTTTAAAAAACTGGGATTTTGATAGTTGCCATGATAAAACGCAAGTACCCTCTGAAGAACATTTTATTTATTTATGTTTAGAGACAGGGTCTTGCTCTGTTGCCCAGGCTGGAGGGTAGTGATGCACTCGGAGCTCACCGGGCTCAAGCTGATCCTCCTACCTCAGCTTCCCTCATCGCTGGGATTACAGGCACATGCCACCACACCCAGCTAATTTTTAAAAATTTTATACAGATAGGGTCTCACTATGTTGCCCAGGCTTGTCTCCAACATCTGCAGTCAAGTGATCCTCCTGGCTCAGCCTCCCAAAATGCTTGAATTACAGGCGTGAGCCACTGTGTCTGTCTGGCCTGTAAAACATTTTAGATCAGTAAATGAGAGTGGCCATGAACAATCTAATTCTGAGGTCTGAGAAATTTTTCAGTGTGCAACAGGCACACACATATTATTAGTAAGTAATTCGTGTTATAAAGAAGGAAATAAAATATTTTCCTTCAATTTATGTGTATTATTTTGTCAAATGGCTTCTAAGTTGTTAGAACAAAATATTTATAAAGTAATTATTAAGTTATTAAGTTGTTAGCACCTAACTACTTAATAAATAGAAGTGTTATGTATTTTTGGCCTAGGAGCACAATGAAAAAATTACTGAGACATTAAAGGTCACTGTAAACCAAGAAAGTTTGGGAATCTTTGCCAATTTATGTACTTTAGGAAGCTCTAAGTCCTAGATGAAATAAATGGAGACTCTGTCTTTAATAAAGTTTAATAAAGAGCTGAATTCTAAAACTCGAGGCATTTGTAAAATTGCTGGAACAGAATAATCTATTATATTCTGTTTCTACTTCCTTATGTATTGATACTTTCTGATACTCCTTGAAGATATTTTTAAGATCTTAAAACGAGGATGCTACCTTTCATGTGTCGGTTTATCCTCAAGAATCCTAATGCTGGTTTTGCCTTTGGTCCTCATTAATGACCTACAGCCTGGCTGGGCTACTCTTACCCTGAGCTGCAAGATTCCTGGAAGCTGTTCCTACTGCTGGAAACCACTCATATGGGTAAATTATACATGGAGAATTATTTGATGTCTTTCCTTCTTTCCTTTCTTTGATAGCTAAGATATGCCTAAGAAAGTAATGGGTTAAAAATTCTAAAAGTGGACATATAACATGTTTTGTATATTTTTTCTACATTGTTTAAACACTTTAGTATGAAAAATTAACTGCATTCCCCATGGCTAGTTTATTATGTACTGATTAAAAGCAAATACTTAACTTAAAAGAATGCTTTTTAACCGTAGTTACTGACACATGAAGATTTAAATAGGAATATATCTTTTTAATAATTGATATATTGGATAGATATATGAATCAATAAAGAGATATATTCTTGTTTAAATGAATATTGATATTAATAAGACTGGCCTGTATCATCTATCTATATAATCTATTTGTGTTATCTATCCATATATTATCTGCATTATCTATCTATCTATCGATCGATCTATCTATCTATCTATCTATCTATCTATCTATCTATCTATCTTTCTATCGATGTTTTCTATCAATAGATAGACAAAAAAGAAGAAGAGCTAGAAGCTATTTTGGGGACTAGAAAAATAACTTGTGGGGCCACTTTATTCATCTATCTATCTATCTATCTATCTATCTATCTATCTATCTATCTATCTATGTACTATCTATCTATGTATCTATCTATCTATCTATCATCTGTCTATCTGAAGATAGATAATGCAGGCCAGTTTTTTTACTAGCTCTTTAGGAACAAATTCCTACTTCATTTTGTAAACACAGTAACAATGCTTTCAAATTTCTAAGGCAATATATGTGTGTATACATATACATATATATTTAAAAGTGGTAATGTTTTTGTAAAAACATTATAATTATTATTTTGGAATTTTGAGCAAAAGTTTTCAGTCACTTTTGATCAATTTTATGGACAGGTTTGAATGCCATATTTGCCAATCATTATACATAAGTGGAAGTTCATCCACATAAGTGAAATAAACCTACGCAAACTGCATCCCATCCAGAGTCAAGCTCACTCCTTAGAAATGAGAAGATACTTTAGAGGGTTACATTTGTGCTGCTAAACAGTAACTTGGCTCAAGTACCTTAGTGACTGAAACAAATTTGCAAATTTTTATGTGCTTACTTTGCTATGAGGGATTGAATTACATGAATAGGAAGGTCAATTATTGAATGTACTGCACATTAACACAGTATATTCAGTATATCATGTATGCATATCTCTGTCATAATAGGGTTATAATAAATAGGAAAATGGGCACTCAGTAAAATGAGGAATACTGGGAAGTTATGATCCACTTAAGTCTACAGGGAGATGTCTTGGAAGGATCAGGAAAGAACACTTCCTCATGTGAAACTTCTGCTGGAGTGACTTTGTAGCTCCAAAACGTGGCTGATGCTAATCTAGCTGTGGGCTCTACATTCTATTTGCTTTCTTTTGTCTCCTTTACCTAGTAATATTTTCTACTTCATTCCCCATGTCTAATTCTGGCATCTCCAATCATCAAGATGCCTTTGTGTGGTGCATTTGCAGGGTTACAACTTCTCTTGATTGCTGAGCCTTCCTTGTGTGTTTTGACTGTCTCCAGTATCCTCATCTTGCCTGTTGTCCACTTGTCTGCAAGGTGACAGCATCCTCAGGAGCCTGCCCACACAGCCTTCTCTGAGGCCACTATGGTACAAGGCACATGGCACAAGGCTGTGCACTCAACCTGGGGATTAGGTATTGGTCCTCGCCAGTGGTTGGGTAATCCTCCTGTAGGCACTTTGATGCAACAAGAGACCTCAAAAAGGCAACCAGCGGACATGAGAGAATATCTTGGGCCATCCTTTCTACTCTGCCATGGGGTGACGGCTCCAACAACTTTCCAGTGATCTCTTGTGGATAGGAAATTTCAACACAAGTTACAAAATCTCAATGAGAAAGTTGTTTCTTGAATTACTCAATATTGTATATTTCAAGGAGGGGGGAAGGCAAAATTATAAGCCAAATTATGTCTACTGTGGAAAAAAGTTCATATGTACAAAGCATGTATCATGAACACGTTTACAGTTAAAATGTATACAATACAGTTTAGAGGCACAGTTGTTAAGCTAGTTGGAGATACTATTCTCACATCTACACATATAATGCTTATAACATTATGTGAATTGTGACTATAGGTTAATTAAGCTGACTTTGTATAAAACTTTGGCACTCTATCTGCTGACTTCTTCAACATAAAGAGTTTATAAAACATACGGTTAAGTAGTTTCTACTAGAGCAACGTGCCTTTGAATTTAGCCTATTTTTAAGTGAGAGATTTCAAAAGTACACAAACAAATGACATACTACCTCTTCCAATTGTTTAGAGGAGTTCGTTTTAACATGTGATTAGAGACAAAGGGAGTAGGAGCGAGTAACAGAACAGAAAATTCTGTTTGGTGGCCATAAGAGTGGAGCACAAATACAAAGAAAGAAAGTAATGAATCTACCCTACGTATCTAATCAGAAACTCAGAATCACACCTAGGATCAGTGGAGTGCTAAGCTAATGATTGAGGGCCAACATGATTTTTAGAGAGCAAGGCTCAGAGAGTTGAAAACTAACAGACAGCATACCTGTATTCATTTTGACCTTGGAGGGTTTGTTATTAAAGTCTTCAGCTTTCCTGTAGAAAAAAAACGGTGCATAATTTGTTCGCTAGCATGTAAAGAAAATATCATGAAAGCGTGTCTTGCTTTTGATGTACCTGTAAGTTAATATCACATTATCATTAGTTTTATTTAAATCAGTGTTTAATAAGGTAGGAAGAATTGATAATTTTCTTCATGTTAAACTTTAATTATTGGTCCTATGATCATAAAACAGATCATATTCTGTTTTTATGCTTTTGCTTTATGGTGAGCATTAATGGATGAAAATGGAGAAGTTTTGTGCTTGTTTGTTTCTTTTTCTTTTTCGTTTTCTTTTTTTTTTGAGACGGAGTCCCTCACTGTTGCCCAGGCTGGAGTGCAGTGGTGTGATCTTGGCTCACTGCCACCTCCGCCTCCTGGGTTCAAATAATCCCCCTGCCTCAGCCTCCTGAGTAGCTGGGATTACAGGCACATGCCACCATACCCAGCTCATTTTTTGTATTTTTAGTGGAGATGGGGTTTCATTATATTGGCCAGGCTAGTCTTGAACTCTTGACCTCTTGATCCACCCGATTCAGACTCCCAAAGTGCTGGGATTACAGGCGTGAGTCGCCTTGCCTGGCCTGTTTGTTTCTTTCTCAGAGAGAGAGGGTTATGCTCTGTTACCCAGGCTGGAGTGCAGTTGGTGTGATCATAGCTCACTGCAGCCTTCATCTCCTGGACTCAAGCCATCCTTCCCCCTGGAATTACAGGTGTGAGCCACCGTGACTGGTTGAGTTTTCTTTTTAAAAAATTAAATTTCTTTTATAAATATTTATACAAACGGTTTTTGTTTTCTAGGCCTGAAATGACTATCTGTTAAGCATATTTTTCTAGAGTTTTAAAAGTTACCCTGGCACTTTAAAATCATTGCCTTACATGTGCTGGTCTATTTACTACCGGGGAATATGTAATGAACGTAACACATATTTTGAGGACACTGTCAAGAAAGATGAGATTCATCTGTCTCTTTTTTAAGACACAGGAAATAGATGGTTACTACAAAACCCATTTCTGCATTAGTATTGAACACTGATTTTTCCCAGTGAAATGTTGGATGCATAGCAATTAAGATTAATTCACTAGAATGGTTGGCAGCAAGGGCTTGTCTCAGAAAAATGTTTTAAATATTGCGTATCATTTTACAACGTGTGAGATGACTTAGTTCTTTCTCTGGTATATTCTCTTAGTCCATTTATGGAGTTTCCTATTTATCCATACTCTGAGACCAAAGAGGAAACACGCTGATAAGGAAGCAAATCTCCTAAGTCTCAGAGCTCCCGGCAAGAGCTGTCTGACCCCTGGCCACTTGGCCTTTGCTCCTGAGTGGGCCTGTTGTTCAGGATCCACAAGAATCTCCCCCAGCACGACACACTCACAGCTTCCAGGAGCATTAGTACTGCAACATCTGAACATTTTCAAGAATTTTATTTATTCCTTTTGGATGAACGAGGGTAAGTTTGAAATGAAATCACTGGCATGATCATCTGGCACGAAAGACTTTTCATAAATATAGTTTTTTCAGTCTCTAAAAAGAGCAGCAAATGAGCTTCCTGGCTTTCTTGCCTTTGTCTGCCAAAGTTCTCACCCTCTTCTCCTTTCTGACCATTTCCTCTGCTCAATTCGACAACTATTATTTTCTTTCACTGTGGCTATCTGAGTTCACCTCTTATGGGAAAGCCTGACTTTGTTCATTACTGAGGTAAAATTATAATAATAAAATCAAAATGTGAATTTTAGCTAAATATAATGGTACTTCTCTCCCAGTGGGGGAAAATGATGAAATAAAATAACATTAAAAATATAATTAAGTCCTATGAAATATAATTATAAAGCAAGATTTTACATATAGATATATATGTATAATGCAATCCTCATTTTGCTATATACACATGTATATGTACACACACACACATATATTTGCCTAGATTGAATTACTAATACCTTAGGACTAAATAAATGCTAAATTAATGAACATTTAAAATGGGTAAAATCACAGTACTGATAATCACCTCAATATATGTTTTTAGAGCTCTAAGCTGAAAACAATATAGATGATATCCTTGCTATGTGGTGTTTAATTTTTGTGTAGTCTGTTTTCAGTGTCATATCATCGCCCGTCTGCCCCAGGCATCGTTGCAGTGTCGGGAGCAGGGCAGGAGCGATGCTTAGTGTGGCCAGGCCAGAACTGAGTTTCCACAGGCTTATGGGGAACTTCACAGTGACAGGTCACAGGCCAACAGATTCTGAAAAATGATGGAGGGAAATTTTATGATGATGAATTTTATCTCCTATTTTTCAGTGTATGCAACTAAACAGGCGCATTTCTGTTTTACTTTTTTGTTTTGTTTTTCTCCAGAATTACACAGAAAAATGTGGCATATTTCTAAAAACTCAACTTCTTAGCCTTAAGACCGCCTATATTGAGGGATACCAATGAGGTCAGGGAAGAGGGCAGTGGTCAGCACAGGAGCTTTGGGAAAGCGCCTTTAAATATATTTATTTTCATCTCTCGGTAGCAAAACTCCTAATATGTTAACCTTAAATGGACAAAATAAATGGAAAAGAAAAGCCTCAGGGGATGTCTGTGACTGAGACTGAGGCAACTTCTAAAACAAGAAGGGATAAACAACCTCCAGAAAATGAGGAGTATAAGGACCTTTCCCAAATTCGACTTCGTCATTCCTTTTGAAACCAGGCGATGCTGTGCTTAAAACTGCTTAAGGTTTTAAAATTGAATGAGGAAGACAGTATTTGGACTAGAATAATAGTGATCGACAAAGAAAACATCAAATACAGAAGGTTAACTCTCAGAATACAAAATCTGCTGATACACCGTAATAATGTTTTTGTACCAAGTTGCAGAACTAGTTATCAATATCTATTGTTTGAATTCAAACGCCGATATTTACAGAACATCTAACACTCAAAAAGTAAAATAGGATTAACAAGAACAAAGAAAGGCGCCACAAATCCTTGAGGTTTTCATCTTTAAAGTGATGTATCCTGTTACTTATAAATGTAATTTGTGAGGTTTTTCAACTTCCCATTGTTTTCGATGTCAAAATGTGAAATGACTAACTTCCTAATTAAGCAAGACATTTTCCAAGTCGTTAAAAGAAGAACCCCAGTGACTGAGCTCTCAAGAAGAACCTGAAACCGAAAGGCTTCTTGGATGACTAATAAAAATGCATGATTCTATTTCCATTATTTGTGCTAAATCCATTAACAAATCCACGACTGAGAACTCTCTTTAGACAGTTCAAACTAAAGCGAATATAATCTCTTTTTTTCTGTTCTGAAAAAGTGTCCTTGATTGTACTTACATAACAAGCACAGATTATTGTGGAAAGCATCAAATTCCTAGAGTCTTTGCCTGCTACTAGAAAACAGTATTTCAAGTATTCTCTTCACTTGGAATTGAACCAGGGACGAGACTATGAGAACTGACCATAACATGGAGACTACCTTGAGCCTTAGCAGACGGTCCACGGAGCAAAGAACTGTCTGAACATGAAGGGGTCACATGATTTTCAATAGGTGCTAGGGGGTTGTATTTACTTTTGTCAAAGTTTCATACAAAAAGCAACTTCATATGTGTCCTATTTTGTGACAACAATGGATTTGTTTTACTTAAGGGTTAGAGTAGCCTCCACTGCCAAAACACATATGGCAATAGACTGTGTTGATTGTTCATGGAAGGGCTGTTAACAGCATGACTTTGGATCTATAGTCTTTTAATTCTGCCTGAATTTCTCTTTTTTCTTTTCCATTTTTTTTTTTTTTTTTGAGAGGGAGCCTCACTCTGTTGCCCAGGCTAGAGGGCAGTGGCGCGATCTTGGCTCACTACAACCTCCACCTCCTGGGTTCAAGTGATTCTCCTGCCTCAGCATCCTGAGTAGCTTGGGATTACAGGCGTGAGCCACCACGCCTGGCTAAATTTTGTACTTTTAGTAGAGTCGGGGTTTCACCATGTTGGTCAGGCTGGTCTCAAACTCCTGACCTTGTGATCCTCCTGTCTTGGCCTCCCAAAGTGCTGGGATTACAGACGTGAGCCACCACGCCTGGCCAATTCTGCTTGAATGTCTTCGGATTATCAGACATCTCACTTTTCTCTGAATCAGAGTAGACTGTGTTCTCAACATGCATAAGAGAATAGACTGGGTAATTTAACTTTTGAAAGAGGGTCCTAAGGAGTTTGATCCTGCATGGGTATGAACATGCCTTTGCGCCTGTTGTCTTATAACTCTGCTTGAATTGTTTTGATTACCAGGCATCCCATTTTGAAGAGCAGCAGAGACAAAATCCTTTCCCCAGTGTTGGCCAAGAATTCTATGTAGGTCATTTTATTTTTGTAGACCTGAATTTAAGCACCAAGACCATGTATGAAACTAGAGGATTGAATTTTAGCTCAGTTAATGTGAGGACTTGCCCAAAAGATAACTTAAGCCAATACCTTGCTATAGTTATTTTGAAATTAATATATTCACAGCTCATATATTATTCAAAAAAGGACATATTGATGTTTAAGTAGTAGGAAAACATTGCAGGATGTTAGTTTTTTTCACAGAGATGTATTTTAAACATGAGAATAAAAATACAATCATATTAAGGTTATGTACCAGATTTTAACTTGAATTTACTTATTTATTTTGAAATGGGATCATTTGTAGCACTCTTTTTGGATAAACTGTCCTAAGTGATCAATGCATTAATGCATCTCTCTCTATCTCTGACTGTGGTAAAATAAGACATATTCATAAATGCCAAGTGATTTCGCCTTTCAATTATAGTCAAATGACTTAATTCAGGTTGACATTCATCTTCACCTATCTTTCCTGTATGTCAACATGCTGCTTTGAAATATTCACAGGAAAACTCCAAGTAGTTTGTTTTGTGAGTTTAGAAAGCCTTTTCTGACTAGTTCTCGAAATTGGCTCAGAGAGTCTTCTGCCTCTGAGTGGGTGGCACACAAGTCAACAGTAATGGCATGACTATCCGTGCTCCTAAGAACACAAGTACCTCCCAGAATCCCTAACAGTGCCTGAAAATGTTCCTTAGTGTTCAGCAGCCAAATTACCCACGGCATCTATGTATCTATGCTGAGGCCGGAACACATTCAACATCATTTCTAGGAATAAAGAGAAATTATTACCACAAATGGTAACGAAACAAATGAACATGAGGCTGTTGATAATTTTTTTTTTTTTTTTTTTTTGAGACGGAGTCTCGCTCTGTCGCCCAGGCTGGAGTGAGTGGCGCCATCTTGGCTCACTGCAAGCTCCGCCTCCCGGGTTCCCGCCATTCTCCTGCCTCAGCCTCCCGAGTAGCTGGGACTACGGGCGCCCACCACCTCGCCCGGCTAGTTTTTTTGTATTTTTTAGTAGAGACGGGGTTTCACCGTGTTAGCCAGGATGGTCTCGATCTCCTGACCTCGTGATCCGCCCGCCTCGGCCTCCCAAAGTGCTGGGATTACAGGCTTGAGCCACCGTGCCCGGCCGATAATTTTTTTTATGAGAATATGCAAAGCTTTCATTTTAATTAGACCAAATGTCCTGATATCTGGAAAAATTTCCTGAAAAAAGAGGACTATATGTCTTCCAAGGAAACTAGCAATTTTCCTTTTGAGACTTTACAATGTAAGCTGTTCAAAATACTTAACAATTTTCCCTAAAGACTTTACTGATTAGAAGTTGATCACGTGGTAAATGATTCCTTCTGATGTTATTCCAAAGTCTCAAAGTTGGTGAATCACTCATTTAATTATTTGCTTTAAATGGTCATGTGATTTAATATTGGTCCAGAACCTTCTTTTTTTTTTTTTTTTTTTTTTTAAGGTGGGGTCTCGCTCTGTTGCCCAGGCTGGAGTGTGATGGTGCAATCTTGATCCACTGCAACCTCTGCCTCCCGGGTTCAAGTGATTCTCCTGCCTCCTGAGTAGCTGGGATTACAGGCATGTGCCACCACGCCATATTTTTAGTAGAGATGGGGTTTCACCATGTTGTCCAGGCTGGTCTCGAACTCCTGACCTCAAATGATCCACCTGCCTCAGCCTCTCAAAGTGCTAGGATCACAGGTGTGAGCCACCATGCCCAGCCACCCTACTTTCATGGCGTTCCTTACTTTTATATTGTAAGCTTAGGGATAATTACAGAACTGATCTAAGTATTTCCAAGTGCATCTTTTTTCTAAGACTAAGTCCTTTGTTCAACTTGATAGTACAGTATTAGGAGAATTCCATCAGCTTATAAAGTGCAAATCAAAAGCCAAAAAAATTTCTAATGAAAATAATGCAGATCCTGAATGAGGATCTCATGAGTCAGGCACCTTATCAAAGAGACACATGAGGAATTAATTAGAATATCCCTGTAACACATGTGTAGGCAAACTGAATAGCATTGGAAGAATGGGTCAAGAAATAGGCAAAGCTTGACTCAAATCCCAGTTCTGCCCATTTCTATGCATCCAAACAATTTATACCAATGTCATTATCATCGACTCCCCCACCGACAGCAAAGCATCCCCAATCCGGCAAACTGGCATCGTTCCCATTCACTAATATTTCATATATTCTGAAGCAGACCTTTACCTTTGATTGAGTCTTAAGAAGATAATCTAGATTTTCCTGAAAATACATGGGGCATTATTGTATTGCTTTAGATTGAAGCAAGCCATATGGTTTATTAGATTGATTTCTATGGATTTTCCCATCTCCCAGTGGTCCCACACCCAGCTTAGCAACATGTTGGAATTGAAAAGGAATTCTCCTTTCCAGGCAGCTTTCTTTCTTCCTTAAAAAGATCCTTTATTTAGCTAAGATTTCTGCGCCCCCCCCCCCCATACCACATTGCCATGAACAAGAGAAAATCTAAGAAAATAGTTGAATCAAATCCTTGCCTCCTAGCCCAGCTATAGACAATGCTACTGGATCTAAGGGAAAGTGACACTATAAAGGTTGTGATGATTAGCTTTTTTTAAAAAAAATCATTCTCTTTCCCTTTGACAGTTGATAGCCGAAAGTGATGGCTGAAAGAAAAGAGATGTCTATAAAATGTCACATAACAAATTGTGTGACAAATTGCAGAGTGATAACATCCTGATGGCAGCCTACTCCTGCTTAATTCAATAAGGGAGAGTGCCTCCGATTTCCCACCTCGTACTGAGAAGCACACATTTCTATTTTGAGGAGAAGAGCTTTGATCTTTTTAAAGAACCATTTTTAAAAATTTTATGCTTTGCTAAGTTTCTCACTGCTTTTAATTTCAAAATCTTCCATTTTAATTTGTATATATTGAAATATAAAAATCATCTGATATCAAAAGAATTATGTAATCTAGTCTAGTCTTGCATGTCTCGTACTTAGACTTTAAGTAAAGGCAAGCATCAAAGGCTCTGGTAGGGATTGAGATCGATCAACTCATTTTTAGGGTTAGACATTTGAGGAGAAGACAAATGGATGGCCCAAGCAGATACTCAAAAGTAGTTCATCTCTCCTGACTCTTAGCAAATAATAGGCATCCTCCTTTAAGGAATCTTAAAACGTCATTTGAAATCAAGATCTTGGCCAGGCGCAGTGACTCATGCCTGTAATCCCAGCACTTTGGGAGGCCAAGGCAGGAGGATCACTTGAGGTCAGGAGTTTGAGATCAGCCTGGCCAACATGGCCATAGAGACCCCCGTCTCTATTAAAACTCAAAAATTAGCCTAGCATGGTGGCACATGCCTGTAGTCCCAGCTACTTGGGAGGCTGAGGCAGGAGAATGTCTTGAACCTGGGAGGTGGAGGTTGCAGTGAGCCAAAGGCTGCAGTGAACCGAGATCGCGCCATTGC